>NW_015652169.1:530993-537128 GCF_001515625.1 Sinocyclocheilus rhinocerous
CCGACATGTTTCTGGGTGAAGAGGACGGCGAATGCAGCGACGACGAGAGAGAGGAAGAGGAGAACGGGAAGGTGAGCGCGTCTCAGTGTTTTCTGCATGTGTGGTGCTGAGCTCACCTGACTCTCAATTTCAATTCAATTCTCTCTCTCTCTCTCTCTCTCTCTCTCTCTCAAATTCAAATGAGCTTTATTGGCATGACTTGCACAGTATTGCCAAAGCATTGTCCATTACATGAATAAGGAATAAACAATTATATAATACATAAACAAAACCACAATAGATATGTAAAATAATTAAGTAAATAAGTACATGTGAACTTTCTTTTTTTTCCTTTTTTTTTCCACAAACAAGAAAAATATTAAAGACATTGTTGAAAAGAAAGAAAAAAAATAAATAAAAACTGTAAGAAATGCTCTTGCTTCAGTTTTTTTGTCCACTGGCTGACAGTCTTAGTTTGTGACAGGCTGATACATATCTTGCTGCTGTTGTGATCATTTTGGAACCTTCCCCTAAAATGTGACTTAATTTTTCTGTATTTGGTAATGCCATAAAATGTGGTTTAATTTGTTGGAATTTGGGGAAATATGCAGCTCTAATGTTGTGATAGTAATCACAGTGCAGTAAGAAATGTTCCTCTGTTTCCAGCTCTTTCTGTGAGCACAGTGAACACAGTCTCTGTTCTCGCGGCTGCCATCTCTGTCTGTGTCGTCCTCTCTCTCTCTCTCTCTCTCTCTCTCATACTGCAGTATGCATTGGCTCTTTAGGGATTGATATGAAACTTAATCTTTGGCAGCAGCTTCCATAAGAGGCTGCGATATTTAGCCAAGTGCTCAGCTGTTATGTTACGTGGTTTGTAAAAGATGTCCAAGACCGGCGTTATCCTATTGCTCTCGCTCACCCATCACCTAGTTCTGTGGATCTCAACTGGTTGGTAATGATCCAAAATTGGGTCACAGATCTCAAAATGGGCCACAAATCAGTGTTAACTGAGAAATAAAATTCAGCTAAACATAAAAGTAAATAGGCTTATCAACTTTTGAGATTGTCACTGACGTAATTATTTCAAGCCTTTTTAAAAGGTGACGTCATGTTTGCTCCACAATAATACCAAATGGTTTTGCAAATATAATAATTGTTTCCTTACAGGTTTCCCAAAAACTCCTATGAATCTTTTGCCTCACCCATATCATTCATACAAAGAGTTCTGCTCATGACCTATGACTGGCTTACTTACAGTTGTCTTTGCACAGTAAACCAAGATAGAAGGAAGTATTACACATCTGACCTTTAGTTATTGTTGTAAATGTTTTACACTCATATCAATACATTGCCCTGCCATAAACGTGATGGCTGTGTTGCATTTTAGCTTCTTGTGAAAATGTAGGTGATCAAACCAGCTCTAGAAGTTAATGCTGAAGCATTCCTTGAAGGCAGGAAGTGATCCGATGGCACATATTTTATCTCCCAGCCATTTTACGAGCATTTTATGGATCAGATAGCAATTCCTAGAGTTCAGGTTTGTTCGTCATGGCTGACTGAAGCAATAGCTGTGGTGAAGAGAGCGGCCTTCCCTTTCATGTTTTGGGAGTGAGTAGTTGAGGAGTCAATGACTTGGGCTCTTCCGCACAAGCTCTTCGTGTCCCCAGGGAGGCTTGAATTGCTCTGGTCGGCCCATGTAAAGGAGAGGATATAGCCGGCCATCTGGAGAACACGATACGATCACCACTGGTTCTTGCCATTTAAAGTGCCCCATCATCCCCCCGCTAGCACATCATCTCCCTTGGCCTTGACGCATGTTAAATGGTATGTTAGCCATCAGCTGTCATATATTTTATGTTGTCTTGTTTTCTTTTGTTCATTTATACCTGGCTATTATAAACCACACTCGAATGTACAATGAGAGCTCAGTTACATGTCCTTTGTGGGTTGTGTGTATGTCGGTGTGTATGTTTGAGTGTTGTGGTGTGCTTGTGTGTGTTTGTGTGTGTTAGAGGAGTATCATGTTCTCCTGCACACACACGGATGTATAGACATATCGTAGCCAAACACAATGAATTATTCAACCGGGCTCATACTGTGTGCTGGTTGGACGATGCAAACAGAAGCCACACAACAAATGTGAAATTTTATATTCTAAAAAAAAAAATCTATTTCTATATATAATTAGCTCACTCTTTTGTTCTCAAATAACATCTGGAGTAATGGGAGGAACCAGTAAATGATACAGAGCAAATAGTTGTTGTTGTTTTAGTTTTTTTAAATTGTGGTCAGAATTAAGCTACTTGTGATTGTCTTGAATTATTTTCAGATTAATGTCTAATATTAAAATAATGTATTTTGTCTAAATAAATCTTTAAATACTAAAAACTAAAATCAGTCATTTTAAATTGTGCAAGTGAATTGTCACCACAACAATATAATGTTCAGTATGAAAAATGCATGTTTTTTTAGATTTGTTAAAGATTACAGTTTACAAATTAGTAGCGTTTTTAACACAAAGTGTTATTTTAGTATAAATATACTATTGTAGTATATTTATCCATATTTTTACTTTTAATTTTAGTTTAAGTTTTGGCAATTTTGTTGTTTTTCATTTCATAATTTTATTTTATTTTATTAATTTTATTTCAATTTTTGTTTCGGTTAAAGAAAATGTTTTTTAATATTTTTTGTTAATGATGACGGCATTAACATTGTACAGTTAAATTTCCAGTATCGTCTGATGCAAAATTAAATAATTCTAATAATGGCTGATAACTGATCTCCAATATGTTTTGCAACCTTAAATGTTTTGGTATTGAGCTTGAAGTAGTTTTACACTTACATTCATATAGTAAAGATCCTGAGAAGTGTGCTAAATCGGAATGAATGTCTCCTGACTTGATTTACCTGTCCTGTGGTGGAGGGCGAGCGAGTTTGAAAGGTGTTAGTTTAACTGGCAAGGGGGCTTTTCAGAACAGATGGGACAGTAGTTGGGCATTACATGCTCTACTATGGCGGTGTTAATGCTCTCTGGAGTCTTATGATGTAATGGTGCTGAGCAGATGCCTGCACAGATCTTGATGTAAGAAAAGAACCATGAAGTGTGTTCTCAGCAGCCAAAAGTCAAGAGCTCACTGTTACATGAGATGCCTGACTAATACATTTACAAGAGTTCTTCTGGATATGTAAGTGTGTTATACGTAGGGGGTCTTTTTTGAAATGTAGTCTAGTCTTAAATGCGTTTTTTGCATTGGTTATTTGGTAATTAGTCAGTCTTTTACTCCTTATGACAAAAGCAACACCATGTGGGTGTTAAAACAATAAACTATAGTTGTAGGGCAATACAAAACAACAGTTAAGGCTGTTGGAGGACAGCTGGCCAAACAGTTCCCTCTACTTCCCCTTAAACTGCTCAGGAGGAAATGTCTTGTGATAGTTCCTGTTAAGTATTATTTATTGAAGCTAATGCTTTCAAGGTTAGGTAAATGTGATGCTTAATGATATTATGGTATTTGAATGCTGCAGCATCATATGCAGAGTAATCTAGATCCAGCAGGCAAAAAAAGCTGTTTATACTGTGCACAGTAACATTCAGAAAAAGACGCTTGCATGCAAAGAAAATATAAATGTACCCTATGTAAAAAGAATAAATATGCCCTTTGTGATTAGTTGGACATTACAAGACAGTTTGTGTGTTTGTTCTGAAACACTGTGTGTATCAAGGTTGTTGTAATAAAAAAATAAAAAAAAGACCTTGTAATTTTTAATAAAAATGTCTTAACTCAATCTTCCTGTGCTACGACAGACTTTCTAGTGATGCATCCAATTATTTTGTCTGCCTAAAACCCATGACTTTTTCACAATCGACTGCAAGGTGGCTTTCAGATTATCCTTCATCCCATCAGCATCTGATGGATGAAACCAAGCCTCCACTGATTTTTTTTTTGTTGGAAAATCACTCTTAATATATGTCACAATACTGTAGAAATGATATATTGCTGTTTCCATTATATCATGACTTTAAATCTATTGCTATACCTTTATGTGCTAGATGAGTGCAAAAGTAATCTAAATCTAAAAATAGAATAAAAATCAATATTAACTGATATTGTGCATAGTCTGCATACTTATACTTATGTATGCACCTTAAACAATAACTCTTAAAACAATGTTTTGCAGCATTTTGCAACACATACAGGTGCGTCTCAAAAAAATTAGAATATTGTGAAAGTTCATTTTTTTGTAACTTATTTCAAAAAGTGAAACTTTCATATATTCTAGATTCATAACATGTAAAGTAAAACATTTCAATTTTTTTTAATTTTGATGATTAGAGCTTACAGCTCATGAACGTCAAAAATCCAGTATCTCAAAATATTAGAATATTTACATTTGAGTTTCATTAAATGACCATCCCTACAGTATAAATTAAGGGTATCTCTTGTTCTTTGAAACCACAATAATGGGGAAGACTGCTGACTTGGCAATGATCCAGAAGACAATCATTGACACCCTCCACAAAGAGGGTAAGTCACAGAAGGTCATTACTGAAATGGGGGGCTGTTCACAGAGTGTTGTATCAAAGCATATTAAACTTTTTCACAATATTCTGATTTTTTGCACCTGTAAAATGATCAAAACACTTGACTGATTTTGTACCCTTTTGTGTTTAATCCATAATATGTAAACATTAGTATGAAGGTAATAGTTCTGTAAATAGGTAATCTATCTAAGCAGCGAAATCTTAGGCTACTTTAATAGGTGGGTTTTTCCCTTTGTGTCCTTGGAAGCAAATTTCATGCTGTATTTTCCCCTTCTTTGTTAAATCACATTCATATGAGATCCTTAATTGAATATAAACAGTGTTTTTGATGTTTTCTGTAAATATGGATATTACCGAATGCAGTTTCTGCCAGAGCTTCAGCCATAATTACTTTATTTAATTTTGAGGCTGGAACAGGAGGAACTAGCTCTCTGTTCATTACCAGTGCCTTAAGGACTGATTCAGCCTGACTGATTCTGGAGTCCTGCCTCATGCAGGCCTTTCTCTCTCTCTCTCAATTAGTCTGAAGAGGAGTCGAAATGGGATGAGCCAAAGTGCTTCACAAATTGATTTAAACTGCAAAGGAAGCATCTCACATGTTATGATTTGAATCCAGAAGGCGTCATTCTCAAGCAGCTGAGCTGACTTTGGCTTTTTCAATGAAGAAAACCCAGCTGGGTCATCTATTCCAGGTGTGGCATGCATTTCATATGAGGAATGATTTGTAGAGCTCATATCCTGGTGGGGCGTGTGAAGATCCTGTCCTTCGTTCCATGTACAGTTTCACAGGGCTGACTGCCTCAGCTGTCCCGTACAGACTTTTCCTGGAAGTGAGACTTGAAGATTTCTTCCATGAGTCTTCTTGGAATCAAATTTTTTTTTATTCTTAGAGATGCTTTTGGGAGTCTTGTTTCAGCCACGTGTCACAGACCCACATGTCCTCGTGGAATATTCTGCACTTGAGAATTCATCCATGCATTCTTATAACTGATATTGCTGCTGTGTTGGCCAGCGACCAACTCTCTGCATTGTCAAAGTTGAGTAAGATGTCCGTGCATTTAAACAGAACGAGAGTCCATGGAGACTCTCCTCTTCCAAGCAGGGCCCCTGAAAGCAGATATTTAGACAACAAATTATGAAATCAGGCCTTTTTTCTTGATCTTCCAAGCTATTAATCCCTCAACGTTATTCCAGATTTACTGTAAGCCTTCTTAGAAGCCATTGAGAACAGGCTGTGAAAATGTGTGTAAGTTTACTGATTAGCAGATAAAATGGAAACAAAGATTTAAAAATATGCTTATCGTTCTGTTCAGTGTTACTTCTTTCTGTTATTTATTCAGATTTTGGCATCAGATAGAAAATTCAAAAGATGTATTTATTTTTTTAATGATGGGGTGCTGTGAAAATTAGAGGGATAATTCACCCAAAAATGAAAATTCTGTCATTTACTCACTCTCATGTCGTTCCAAACTATTCCTTTGACCTTTCAAATTATTTTGCTATTTGTGAAATTTTATTATATAATTTTATTTTATTATATTATTAATGCTATTCGTGATTTTTTTTTTTTTTTTTTATAAATCTATATTTTCTCATTTTTTTAAATCATA
>NW_015652169.1:537200-544910 GCF_001515625.1 Sinocyclocheilus rhinocerous
TGGCACTTCTGAATCAGCGACTGTAAGTATGTTTTGTTATTAGTTTAAGTATTTGCTATTGACCGTTCAAATGCGGAGTTTTGCGCAGCGCAGAGTAACGCAATATGTGTGTGTGTGTGAGGAGAACAGGGTCACATCAAAGGAGAGTGAACTGCCTGTCTGAAATCATAGAACGTCAGCTGTCTTAACCGCGGCTTGTGTACTGCATCATCACTGTGTCTGTCACGCGACTCTGTTGCCCTTTCGGGCTTGAACTGATGGTAAAACTAACGACATTATTAACTGTCTTGATATTTACTTTGATAAAAATCTATATTTTCTCATTTTTTTAAATCATACATCTAATATTAACTTTAACAGTGAGTAGAAAAAAATATATAATGCAAAGTAAATATTTCCAGATAAGAATTAATTGAACATATGTTGTTTTCATATCATGCTTAATATTTTTCTCACACATTATAAATGGATTTTATACATGAACAAATATTTTGCCTTTATATCTTTGTGGGTCACTCAAGGTGCTTGATCATCATATATTTGGGCGAGTCCATGGCATTGAAATGTTTGAAGCACATGGCGGAACATGTGAGAGACGCTCTGGATGAAAGTGCGGGGGTTTTGTTGAAAACGACGAGTTTGAGAGAGGCGGGGCATAGAGGACCTACAATAATGTACAGTATTTGAAAAATAATGTTTTTTGAACATTAAAGCATGTCAACATATTCTGTTACACCAAATACACCAAATAATGATCTTTAAAATAGCATCATATGACCCCTTTAAATGGAAATAATTGGCTTTCACCATGTTACATGTTTTTTCCTTTTACGTTGCTTGTTTTTGCGGGTGTAAAGCCTGATCATCGGCCCTCACACAATACTGGCCCATTGTTTGGAAAGAGAAGGATCTTACAGTTTGGCCCGACTCCACTGAGCTTCCAGTAAACTCGACATTTTTAGAGGGTCTTTCTATTTGTGACAGCTGGCCACCCAAAACATAATAGAGTAATAACTTCTGAATGTCTTCACTAAATAACAGGAAGGAAAATCAGGAGGTGTTTTGCAGTTATTCCAGTAACCTGGTGTTCTACATAACTTGCCCATCATGGCTAAAGCCACAGCACCATCTTGCTTTGTCAGGATCAGGTTGTTCAAAAGGACCGCTTGTAGGCCTTTGTCCTACACTGCCAGTCTTGCCATGTTATATAATCTAATTGAAACCAGTTAGTACTTAAAAATATCATAGACCAAAGGAACAGAAAAATACGAGACTTTCAATAGTTTTATAGCACTGCCCTTTCTTTAGTAACAACCCTCTTGAGATGGTCTTTTGAACTGGTTAAGAATAGATTTGCGTTTCTCATATAGCCATGTTGCCAATTCAGAGTCTGTGAAGTGTGAAGCAATCTCATGTTCTTAGGCGTCATTCGCTTTCTTTCTGTTGATTATGAATGAGCTGTCATTCTCTCTCAGTTTGTCTTTTCCGTCATGACACAGTGATTTACTGATCTACCCTCTCATGTTCCCTCTCTTTTGCTGAGTCACGGCGTGTATTTAAAGAGCTGCAGTTGGGGACCGGAGCGGTATAACGGGATTCGCTTGCACCTCGTGAAGCGGCTTGCTGCAGTCATATTACAAATGGAGGATCTAAAGCAGGTCAAACGGTGTGGTCAAAGAACTTATACTGACAAGATGTGGAAGCCAATAGAACGTTCCATTGCAACAGCGGCGCCCAGCAGCAGCCCTATGCTTCCGCCATTCTGGAGTGAAAGTGACTCAGCAGTCCACCAGCTTCTAGCTGTCGCTATGGCAAATATCAGCTGCTTTGTTTAAAAAAAAAACCCAAGTCCCCCTGTAGTGAAAATCAAGTTTTTTGTTGTTTGTCTATGTGGTGTTTTTAATATGCTTTTAGACAAACCATGTGCCAATCTATTAATCAACACCATTGCTGAGTAGTTTCCCAATGGCAGTCCCAGAAATGCGGTTTGAAACAGCCCTCGGTTTGCTACGTCACAATCCAATAACCAATCACGTCAAGGGATCGATTCCTATCACTAGCAAGCAAAATATACCAATACCAGCACAAAACCAAAAATAAATTGGAGAAAAAAACCCATGAAGCTGTGGTTTAATGTGAATTTAGAACCGCTAACTTGCATAATAACCCGTGGCAACAGTGTAAACGTAGCCCGGAGTCAGACCCACCTCTCCCGCATCGGTGTCTGCACTTCACACGCGTATGCTCACGGCACATTCCGAAGTTCGAACATAATAATCACTTAAATTTAGCTTGCGCCAACAGTTGTACACAGAAGCAGTTCCGGGAGCATGACGTATGAGTTCAGCGTTGAGCATGTGCCAGTGAGTCTCGTGAAAATAACCCTTTAATGTCCGTTAAAGGAAGACTGTAAACAAACAAAAAAAAAAAGTAAAAAATTAAACAATTACAATTTTGGAGAAAGTGGTTGTACGCCACTTAAGTAACACTTGTGTTAAGTGTGTGTGTGTGTGTGTGTTTTTTTTTTTTTATATGACAGAGACCGCAATGCATCATGTTCTAATCTAGATCATCATGTTTGTAGTGTGTTCCAGGGGATTAAAACGTACAATATATATTTCAGACCTAGTGGAGTAATAGTAAATAATAATATAGTAAGTAATTTTAAATGTGTAAAGTTGCATAAGCTCATTACTTAGTGTCATATCCATATAAATCATTATTATGGTTTCTATGGCTTGGACCTGCAGTTCCTAAAAGGATTTAAGTTTATACTACTAGACTAAAAACAGTTAAAGTTAGCAGGTGCATAAGACAGCGCTACGTCCCACTTCAAAACACACAATATTTTTACACTTTTGTGAATAATTACCTGTGTCAGGGTCTTTGGGAAAACAATGAAAGGCAAGATTTTTACTGTCACACTGATAGTTTTTGCAGTGGATTGCACAACATTGCGTTCTTTTATTCCACTTTGACTTCTCTTTCGTTGTTATTCTGTCTATTTCTGTGTATTTGTGCTGTTGTCCAGTTGGAATTTTCACTCCAAAATGGCGGCCGCGCTACCGAAGCGCCACCTAGTGTCTGTTACCCAAAAAGCATCAGAGTTTCGCCTCTTGGGCTTCTATACTCTTTGGTGTGGTTAACTGTGCGTAGTGCGTACTCTTATTAGCATGTAGCAAAAAGCAGAAAGACCAAACTAGGACAGAGTTGAGAGGCCGGTGGTTTCTATTTTAGATCTGCAGTCTGTAATGTACACACTTAAGCTGCCATATCTCTGAAAATACTCCTGTTCTCAATCCAGTCCAGGAATTGGAATCCTGTTCAGTGGCCAGAGATCATCGCTGTTTCTGGTTGGTACGATACCATTGTAATGACTCAGTGAAGTGCAAAGTCTCTGTTTCTTCCCTCTCCTTTCTTTCTTTGTGGTCTTTTAGTTCACTGTGTCTCTTTAAACAATTATTTTCATTCTTGGCCCACTTCCTGGAGCACACCGGAGATGCCAAGGAGAGCACAAGAGAGAGAGGAATGAAGCTATGTGGCGAGAAAAGCGAATACCTTCAAAGTTTATAAATAAATATTATGTGTCACCACTAAATAAGAATGCTTAAACAATCAAGGTCTTTGAGATTCCTTGTCTTTGTTAAAAAAAATCCCAACATCGCCAGGTCCCAACCCAGAAGGCCTCGTGCCAGTGCGACTTAACGCACGTTTACCGTAAACAGGCTGGAATCCTGGCTTCTGTGAACAATGCACTGACTTGGTTGCCAAAACCGTAACCCTGTGTTTATGACCAAACCCACTTCAGAAGCGAGGCTCAGGATTGTGTAATAGCACGAGTCGACTGGCTTCACAGCTGAGTAATTATGGAATAAGTTGGATAAAATGTACCTTTGAAACCCAGTGGCCTCTGAAGGATGGTTTACTGTAGATGTACTGTAAACTCTCGTGTGCTGGTTAGAGAGGTCAGTCTGGACTGAATCAGCGTACTGGGTTCTGTAATCGGTATATCAGAGACTCGGAGTTCTGCTGTGTCCAGTCAGTGTGGGAGTAATGACGCATGGGAGTTTTTTCGCAATAATTTAATTTCAAAGACATTTTTTTTTCCCCCTGTGACTGCGCAACTATGAAGTAGTTCCAGGTCTTGACCACATAGTTGCATATCACTTTATTTGTTATTTCAAAGAGCCTTACAGACTACCAGAGCAAAATAACCAAGAAAAACAGACACTGACAAAGCAAATACATGACATACACAAACAGTAGGATAAAATGTATTTATTTGAAATTACTTGGAATATCAAAGGAAATCTCTCTGTGTGCCACATAAAATTAAATGCAGAAATGTCTGTCTGATATCCTGTATTGAATAGGTGATTCATAGTTGGCCACCGTATGTGCATTACAAACTCATTCTTTGTTGTTCTGTACAGGCATTGTTAAAGGGATAGTTCACCCAAAAATGAAAATTGTCATTTATTGCTCATCCTCACGTCGTCATTTTCAGAACACAATAATTAAGATATTTTGGATGAAATCCGAAAGCTTTCTGACCCTGCATAGACGGACAGCAATGCAACTGAAATGTTCAAGGCTCAGAAAGGTAGTAAGGACATTGTTAAAATAGTCTATGTGACATCAGTGATTCCACTGTAATGTTATGATGTAATGGTCTACAAGAATACTTTTGGTGCGCAAAGAAAACCGAAATAACGACTTTATTCAGCAATTCATCTCTTCTGTCCCTTAAAAACTGGCTGACAAAATTAACACTCGTTTGGAGCAACATGAGGATAAGTAATTAATGACAGAATTTTCATTTTTGGTTGAACTATTCCTTTAAGATGTCCACAGTCCGCTTCTACTTGTCTTTTTGTGTCCTACTAACATATCAGTGAAAGATGGTGAAAATAAATAAAAAAATACAAATATTATTAATTATTTATCAGAAATTGCTTGCACTTTTTTTTTACACTATACTCAATTAGTATAGTAGTATACTATACTAATTGCTTTCATCTATAGACAGCTCTATTTATTTAATTATTCATCAGAAGTTATTTTCAGTATCTGTGGAAAGCTCTCTTTCATTCTCTCTACCTTTCTCTCTCTCTCTCTCTCACACACACGTAGAATGAACCATGTTGTCAGGACTTATACTAATAAAATAGCTCTGCTGCTAAAAAGCTATAGCACTGCATTTCTCAGTAGTGATGTGGTAACATCACTATTTTGATGTAGTTGCTTTGCTATTTGCTATTATAGATGCTACTGTCCAACACAGCTGAGAGATGAGACAGACACAGGTAATAACACGCCCAGTCCCCTCTCTCTGTACAGAAATGGCCTAAGCCTCAGTTTACTAGTTATAAAAATGACATTTTATTATTACTAATGGGCTTTTATGACACTCTTAAACTAGACACTGTTTCTAACAAGTTGCATAGGAAAAGGTGGACAACTTTCATATTTTCTGTGCTGATTTTAGTGGTGTTGTAATGCGTGTTGAAGAGCACTGTTGAGAGCACTTGAACGCTTACATTTTTGGAAAAGAAAGCATACTTGAAGTCTAAAGCAAAGGCATCCAGAGTTTATTTTGCCTTAGTCGTCCCATCTATGTATACAGTGTATTTGGTAATTGCCATTGACATGATGAGTGGGAGAAGTTCAAAGACTTTATCCCAGTGATAAAGGGACAGGCATCTGTAACTGGTGGCTGTCCAACAGGGGGTCACAGAGGTCTGACAGACTGGAAAGATCATGACGCTCATCTTGTGCCGAGGGGCGTCACTGAAGGATGCACCATCTGCTCCAGCCAATAGAAGAGAAGCTCAATTGCTTAAGGGCTAATTTTGTTGTTTGTAGCTCAGCATGTGAGTGACCAAGACCAAAGTGAAGAGCTAGACTGTCCCAACACCCCTCAGGCCGAGAGGGCACCTGTTGTGCCGGCAGTCCGTTGAGGTCTAATTTATGAAGCACAGCTGTAGCCCGCAGTGACTTGTGTTGACCTCTCAACTTTGCTTGACGGCTGTGTGATCTGGATACTTCTGTTACAGGGTGAAAGGAATTTATGGTTCACTTGGGTTCTCTGACACGTTACTTATATTTCTAGCATTATGTTACTTATATTCCTGGTCATACCGCATTAGAAAATGTCATTTCACGTGTTTCACAGGTGTTGACATTTAATTTCCCTAGTCACCCCCCTTATAGTATATTTTGATGATTTGTATGTAAATTTAATATAATTTGCTTCAGGCTGTGCTAATTCAACGTCTGTGTGCTAAACTAAAGATATATGAGATATACATATTTCCCCACACAATCAGTGCAGGAAATGCTCACATGTAAAGATGGTAAATTGTGTTAAGTTTGGAAAAATGTTGAATAAATGGACATGCAAGAATCCAAAATTTATATAGACATACTAGACAGACATGCTGTATTTGACTATTTAATACAAAACCACTGATATAAGACTAGCGGATAGAGGAAAGGTTTAGCGACGGAAGTGTGGGTAATTGAGTTTCCTTCCACTCAGCACTGTTTATAGAGGACTTTTTTTTTCTCTTTCATTTCTTGAAAAGACGTCTGTGTGGATTTGTGAGAGGTGGTGGAACAGTGATGTTATTGTATAGAGGAAGGTTTGAGCGTCCTTTCTCTGTTAATGCCAGCTAAGATGAATATTAGTGTCCAGGAGCCAACACACATCGAGTCTGTTTATGTAAACTCTCTGTTGTCCTTCTGTTCTCTCTCTGTTCTCTTGCTAACTCGCACACAGAGTCTATTCATACAAGCCCTCACACATACACACACACAGGCACTATTTATACGATGTCTCTCACACTTATGGCATGCACACATTTTTTTTTAAACATTGTAGCATCAGATATTGGCACCATTCAGAATTGGATTGAGAGTCATTTCAATTCCTGAATTTATATTGATGTAGCAAATCGGATGTAAAAATGTAATTCAGATTAAGGAAGTAAAATAAGACAAAGTGGAATTATTCAGAGAAATTATAAATGTAATCTAATAAATATATACATTTATCAATTTAAATAAAGTTGTGTGTATATTTATATACACATACACCATATAAAGGGTAAAAATAGCTATTGTTATTATTAATTAACTTTAAATTAAATAATTGTATAAATATGAATCATTTTAAAACAGTGTAATCAAAGTATTATTATTATCAAATTTGTATACAACATTTTACATAGTTGTTGTTATTATTATTATTATTA
Source organism: Sinocyclocheilus rhinocerous (assembly GCF_001515625.1). Lineage (NCBI taxonomy): Eukaryota > Metazoa > Chordata > Actinopteri > Cypriniformes > Cyprinidae > Sinocyclocheilus > Sinocyclocheilus rhinocerous. The sequence continues at coordinate 544,457 of NW_015652169.1, forward strand.
TTATTTCACATGCATTTTATTTTGATTTATTTGATAATGTAATTATAGTCATTAATTTACATAGTTTTATTATTATTATTGATTATACGTTATATTTAATCAAATCAAATGTTATGACAAATTACATTTGACATATAAATAGTTATTATTGCATTTTATTTAGATTTATTTGATTAATTTACAGTGATTGTTTTACATAAAAAATAGGTGGTGATGGTGATTATCATTTATGAACTTTTTACAAAATTGTATTTTTTCGTGTACTGTCAAATTGATTAATCACGATTAATCGCATCCAAAATAAGTGTTTGTTTACATGTGTATGTGTGTATATATATATATATATATATATATGTATGTCTCTCTCTCTCACTGTGTGTGTCGTAAATGAACACTTGATGAATTACACTTCTGAGAATAGAATATTGAAGTGGAGATCGCTAAACTGCAAGCT
>NW_015652169.1:545005-571060 GCF_001515625.1 Sinocyclocheilus rhinocerous
ATATATATATATATATATTACACACACACGCACATACTGTGTATATGATTTATACATAAATATAATATGTAAAAATAAAATAAATATGTATAAATATATTTCTTACATATAAATGTACACAGTACACACACATATGTTATGTAAACACAAGCTTTTATTTTGGATGTGGTTAGTTGCGATTAATCGATTTGACAGAACTAATTTTATTTAAATTAAAAAATTTAGCACTGCTAGCTGTGTCTGCTGCATCAGGGATAGGAAGGTTTGGAGATGTGTGCGTAAGTTAGTGAGAGTGTGTGTGTGTGTGTGGTTTTAGTAGCCTGCATGTATTAGGTTTCATGAGTGAAAGGCCAGCGGGCCGGCTGCAGTGATATGTCAGTGGATTTCTGTCAGATCAGGCCTTTCCTCTCCACAGCGGCGCCAGCCTGCCTTACCCAGCACACTATAGAACCACTCACTGGAAGAAAGCATGTTTAAATATTTGCTAGGGAAACATATAGAGTTATTGTCTCTATCATGAGACTTTGTGACCATTGTAGGGGCTGTATTATTATTTTTAGTCTTATGTTTTTCTTTATCAGTCTTGAGGAAGTGAATTAGGGATTTTGGAGTATGGTAAACATTTACATGAACATTCACAATGCATTGTCAAGAATTAGACGATTGAAACTTTTACAATAGCCTGTGTTGCGATAGGTTGTTTTTGTTTGTTTGTCCACAGCAGAAATGTTTATCTACGAGAGACAATGATTTAATCTCTAGTTTGGCTTTACTTTGAATTAACTGATATAGAAATTTTGCGAAATACAGTAGCTAATATGTTGACTGATATTTTAAATTGATACTGTTCTACATGGCTTTTTAGTCCAGACTCCAGAGGTCGGTTTATCATGTTCCTGTTCACCATTTGCTTGTTGACCTACGTAAAAGGACCTCACACATGACATTAGGCTTGATGGCCTGTTCTGATAACGGTAAGCTTGAGGAACAGGAGCTCACTATATAATCATACTACCAGCTTGCTTTTGCTTTACTCTGGACCCGGGTGTATAGACGAGCACTGTTTCTTTATGATGTCACCGGTCCCGCCCGAACTCCTATAGAAGCTGTGGATTTTACCCTGCGCTGTTACCTTTGTCTCCCTACCATCCTGCGCACCACCATTTAACTGTTTTCCTGGGATTGAGGCCCATGGGAATAGCTCTGCCCCTGCCGTAGATCTGATAGTCAAGCCGGTTATTGTTGCGTTGTTGCTCTTGGAGATTTGTTTCCATTAACCAGAGGTGCTGCTCAGCTGAGAGAGTTAGCTGAGTACACACAGACAGGAAGATGTCAGATTCATCTCCATTACAGAAAGCAGAGTCAGCTGAGTGCCGAGAGAGAGAGAGGGGCTGCTGGAGGAAAGGGAGGGGCCGAGAGGCAGAAGGGGTGGGGCCATTGAAGAAGGCTGATCTTTTTTCCTATATGGGCTTGAGAAGGTTCATTGAGTTCAGACGGAGTCATCAGCATTCAGCACACCGCAGATCTCTCACTCTCAAACCTTCTAGCGCAAAGGAAATATTTTGTAGAGCCGTGATTCTTCCTTCAGGTGTTTGCGTATAGGTTTCATGAGAGGAATTTGAAACGAGGCAGATTTTCAGTGTTTAGCGAGTGGGGAATATTCATACACAACAGTGTTGTTACTGTTAACTGAAACTATTAAAAGTCAGTCATTGAAATAAAGCTGATGTAAAATTAAATATCAGTGTTAGATGAAAAATCTAAAAAATTGCAACTAAATCAAATATGTTTCAGTATTACTAAAACTGAAATAAAGCTAATTAAAAATATTTAAAAAAAAACTAATAAAAATGACAAAAGCACAAAAAATTACTAAAACTAAAATGGAGATTGAAAATATAAAAAATAAAACATAGATTAAAATATTATTAAATACTAATTGTGCATGTTATTTGTTTGAAGTTGCTGAAGGGTATTCTAACTAGATGAAGCCTTATTCCCTTTTGGACTTTCTAAGCACTGCGGTATAGTGTTGAGCACAGTTTTAACACCTCTTGACAGAGACATTTGGTTTTATTAATTTAAAAAAAGTTTTTTTGCATTTTCAGATTTGTGGTTTATAACTATTGCATTGCATACATCACATGATTGTTTATACAAATAGCATATTATTTGAATGTACTAAGAAGATGAACAGTTTTAATTATATTTATGACTAATTGTACATTACGTCTACCTTTTACTCTCATCTGAGGGCTAACATTAATTTCATGCTCTTGGGTCTCTTTCTTTATGAATATGATTAGCCAAACTGAAAAGCTAGGTCTGTGGTGCTTGTAAATGGTCGACCGATATATCGCCAAGGCCGATATATCGGCCGATAGCTGCCATTTTTCAAATATCGGCATCAGCCGATAAGTTTTTCTGTTTGGCCGATGTGTTTGAGGCAAGACTTTTATTTTGACGACGCCAAGAACGGCTGCGGCAGCGCCTGAGCGCACAGTGCTCACATTCTCCCTCTTGTTCGCTGTTGTCATTCAGTTCTGTCTAATACGGATAGAAGTCTATCTAATAATCAGATAGAACTGTTAAACAAAGGAATTAAAATGTATACAAAAAAGTATTATAACGATTGCTTTAATATTATTAAAGGCAAACATTATAATACTTTCTCGTTTGCCGTCAGCATTCCGCAAATACGCATTTATATAATTTAAACAAATCTTTGAATGACTAATGAACATTTAATTTCACAAACCTTGCAGACTTAGTCGAATGTAGTTGAGATCTTGTGAAGTGTGTATGTGACCTGCAGGAGTGCGTGTTCTGTGACGGTCGGTCCTATGGTCCATGTGAATTGAATACCTTTTTAATTATATTTTTATAAAATATTTATATATTTGTGAAAAATTCTTTGTCTTCTAGAGTATAAGTATGTTTATCTTACACGTTTATTTTTAAATCCATTTTCAAATGATTTCTTTATATCGGCCATCGGCCACCCTGCTTTTCAAGATATAGGCATCGGTATCGGCTGTCAAAAAACCCATATCGGTCGACCACTACTTGTAAATACACTTTAGTTGCTGTTAAAGTTCCACTGAAATGCCTTGAAACACGCAGCCAGTGTTGCCAACTTCTTTCAATGGAGAGTAGCTAAAGCCCGCTTGAAAAGTCGCTAAATGTCACTAGATGACGTCATAAGCTAATTAACATATTCATGACATCAGTGTGTCATATTTTCTTGACTCCCTGTGCTCAAATACTGTATTTTAATGCAGCCAAATTCTCAATAGAACTGTTTTCATTGATATATTTTATTGTTTCTGTTGTCAGAAAATGAAATGAGTATGAAATAGTGACTGAAACGCGGCCCATTAAGACTAACCGGCTCTCTCTTACAAGATGTTAATCTGCACTAGAATCCTGATCTATAATCGAGCAGTCATCTAATGAAATCAAATACACATAAGATAAAGACAATGGCTGTGCTGTGATTTCGGCTATATTTGCATGTAAAATGACTAATTGTTAGAAGCGACAGAAAATCTATTTCAACTGAAAGCGCTGCTCCTCTGCCACTCGCTGAATAGAGCAGACGCAGAGATAGAGATGTGTGCGCAGCAGGAAAGAGAGACCTCACGCTTGTGCGGCAGTACCAGCGAGTCACAGAAACTAAATAAGGATTGTCCAAGAAGTCGCTAGATTTGTCGCTAGGCGCTTTTTTGGAAAAAGTCGCTAAGGGGGTCTGAAAAGTCGCTAAATCTAGTGACAAAGTCTCTAAGTTGGCAACACTGCATGCAGCGTTATTCTATGTGGTGACGTAATTTCAACTTAAACAGGAAGACAGGGCGGGACATATCGAGCAGCCCAGCCCCCTTTTTAAAATAGCCAATAGCGTTTTGTTTATATCTGCTTGGGCCAGAGCCGTTGAGCCCATTTGACAGCCACAGTCTAATAGATTACCCCCTAGATTTAATATGAAACTCTTACTAAAACAAAATAGTGATCATAATCATGCTGAGGCTGTGTAGTTTTAAAAGTGTTTAATATATGCCGACTTGCGCATATGATTCGCTCCGTGCGATCGCGTCTCTGGACCGGAGCCAAAGTCCAGATCAGACTGTGCGCACTGCCATGCTTCGCATGACACTACACGAAACCAGACTTCATGTGCCCCAATCGAAAGCATATTTACACTCCGTACAGGAAATACTACTGTGAACAAGTGACCGGTCTCAGCCACAGCTTCACAGTCTTATTTATAGTGTTGGGGGTGGAACTCTTCGCAGATTCTAGAGAGCAATTGATTGGTCAGAAGATTTGATGAGAAGTTGATGTACGAGGTGACGTCAAAAAAATTGTTGATCCATTTTGGCGGAAGTGACGAACTGCAAGCTTTGAATGCTTTGAATCTTCTAAATGCGAATTTTGTCACTGTTTTGGAGCACACTGGCTTATAGATAACCTTAAAGGAGACATATTATGCCCCTTTTTACAATATTTAATATAAGTCTTAGGTGTCCCCAGAATGTGTCTTTGCAGTTTCAGCTCAAAATACCCCACAGATCATTTATTATTTTCAGTGGAAGCAGAAACAGGCTGTTTTCGTGCATGTCTTGTTAAATGCAAATGAGCTGCTGCTCCCCGCCCCCTTTTCCAGAATAGAGCTGCACCATTACAGCTCGTACCTGCTAAAAACATGTGTTTTGGTTCTGATTATCATGTTTATCACGCTAAAATCATGCGTTTTAAACCATATTAGTTTAAACTTCTGATATACAGTTTTCTGATTGCACACATCCGAAGCACACATACAGAGAGCGGCTGTCACACGACATGTGAGTACTAAACTAAGTTCTCATTCACACACAAGTTTATGTTAAAAACACACGAGTTACAAAAACAGTCTGTTATGTCTGTGAAGGTAAACAGCTGGGAAAGAAATCACATGTTTATATTAGATCTGTGTGGCAGCAGCAATATACAGTAAATAAATCAATAAATCCACTGCTCTCTTGTCTCCTCTGAGGCTGGGACTCTAAATAGTTTTCTGTGCTCATCTGTGCAAAACTTTCGCCATGGCATTAGAGCTTGGTACACCGTTGTTGCTTGCGAAATCAAAATGACGGCTCCGTGGGTGGAAACTTACAGATTAAGGGGCAGTAATATTATAATGAGATCCCTTTGCAACGTCACAAGGGGAGCGAACTCAGACGCGCTTGTTTTTTTCAGACGCTTGCGAAAAAGTCTTACCAAAACAAAGTTACTTGGTTAATCTTTTTCACATTTCCTTGGTTGGTTTATGCACCGGGGACCCGATTATAGCACTTTAAACCTGGAAAAGTCAGATTTTCATGATATATCACTTTTAAGACTAACATATTGATACTAACACCCAAAAAACTTTAATTTTGATTTCACGGGGACTTTAATCCTTGACCTCCTGCCAACGTTTCTGCTTCATGAGCATATCAGTTGTAGTATTAAAATGAATATCATTTGCTTTCCCCCATGCATTCCCAGAAAGCCTGGAAATACCGGCGTTCAAGTTTCTGCAGGTCTTATCATAGTTTAAATAGTCAGAATGATGCTTTGGACGTTAACATTTGCAATGCAAATCTCCTCTTATACTGACTTATCATATTAATATACTACTACTGATTTTCATATCAACTGTTTCTAGTTTACAGGTTCATCAAAAATGGTTTGCGGTTTCCTTTTGTGTTCTCTTGTGAACGGTGTAGAGTTGAACCCGGATCACAACGGTACAATGAATGACCTGTCCTCCAATTCTTTCTCACAGCATACATCTGTTAACATCCATGTTATAGACTTTATGAATGAAGACTATCTTCGACGCATCAAGTAGTAGTGAGAACTACCAATAAAATGCATGCTAATGCCAAACACATGTTTTTCTGGCTCACAGTTACTTGGAAGGGAAATATTAACTAGACTGTCCCTGCACCACCCTCAAACACACATATATAAATTATGGTTGGTTAATTAAAGAACTGAACTGGCAGAATTCACACAGTCCTCTATCACCACCACTTGACCACCTGCCTGATATGGATAGAGAGCGCATTGTTTTCATAATTCTTCCATAACAATGTACCGTGTTCATATTTTCCTGAAGCAACAGGACTCCTCACCCTGACTCACGTGTGCTCAATGAGATTGGCATTGCGGGTTTCCGCTGATTCACTTGTTTTGGCTGGTTAATACTTCCTCTTCTATCATTTTACTGTTACATCCCATTGTCTGATGTGATGGGGCCGGAAAAAGAATGTTGCTGTTATGTAAGGAATTGAAACTTGGAATAGAAAGGATTGTGTGTGCCTTTCATATGTAAATGCATGTAAAACAGGAATTTTTTTTTTTCCAAGATGGGGACAGTGACTATTTGACTACATTACTATTGAATGTATTGGGATATATTGTTGTGTGAATAAAAGAGTAGTATTATCTCCATCAGTAAACCTGTGGTTTGGGTTTCTCTTGGGAGTGAAGAGTCTTTGAATGTTTAGTTGCTGGTCTATGTGCATGTTTCAATGAGGCCTTTTCTTTAAGCCGAAAGGCATACTACATATACATCTGAATTAGCTGGTCTAGCCTGGGCTGGGCTTAGGCTGTGTCTTTTGGCTGTCAGTGAAGATACAAAGAGTTGCATTTACTTAACTGTATATTTAGGAATAGATTCTTCACTCACTTCACTAAATGTTTGCATCTTATTTTAGCACACAGAGAAGTTAATTTCTAGTAACTTTCAAATTGGCCAGTTTATTAACAACTGTACAAAAGTTTAGGGTCCGTAGTATTTATTTAGCCTATTTAAGAAATCAATACTTTTATACAGCAAGGATGTATTAATGTGACAGGTAAACATTATTTCTGTTTCAAATAAATGCTGTTCTTTTGACCTTCATCAAAGAATCTTGAAAAATAAATATGGTTTCCTTAAAATTAAGTAGCACAACTGTTTTTGACTGGGGTAATTCCAACTTTTGTGAGCAAAAAAAAAAAAAAGTCATACTGACCCCAAATTTTGAATATTAAATGGTATCTTATTACCATTTAAATGTGACATTGCTGTTATGATATGCAGCTAATTTTACTATGTTGTTGAGCGAAATCAATGCAGGTTTTGTGAGCAAGAGACTTTTTTTCCAAATAAAAAAAAAATCATACTGACCCCAAATTTTGAATATCTTATTACCAGTGAAATGTCACAATGCTGTTATATACTAAATATTTTGAAAACCCTTGTCTCTCCCCTTGATTGAATTCCAGAACTAACTGTTGTGATATTGATGACAACCAGAAGGAACCTGAGATATATTTTAATATTTGAACGTTTTATTATGGGGACATCCTCTTTTCATTTACACTCTTCCCTTCTCCTGTCTAGCCTCTGCAGTGATTAAACATTATTCATGAAATCCTAGTTTGTTATTTAAAACATTTCAGGGAGACTGTGACCCATTGTTTGGTTTGTTACTCATTTTGAGCTCTGTTGGAGACATTGGATGGAAAAAGTGTAAGGTGGTTAGTAATATGTGATGTGGTTGGAGAAACCAGATCTGATTTGCAGGTCACTAGTAACCTCAGCAACCTTGATTCACGAGTGAATTCTAAATTAGTTCCAGATTTTTTTCTCAAGAATTGAATTGGAAAACTAAATAACTGTTGCACAGGCAACAGAAATGATCTGTGTCAGCTATAGGCAAATGTGTGCAGCTTCTCAATGTTCCTATCTGCCCGTTTGACACATCAGGGGATTTTAGCTTTTATCTGGTTCCTCTTTTCTGGTTTCTGCTCCTTTAAACATGGTGGGACTCTTACCTTTAAATGTATGTCACAATCTCAAAGGAGACGTCAGTGGTGTTAGAGGTTACCGCCTAAACAGAACGCAAGCTTGCTTATCTAATGGAACGCAAGTGAAAGTTTCTTCTGTGGGTTCCACTGAGGCTCATGTTCCTCCAGCAATGGTTTATAACCTGTCTGAAATCGAGTTTACGTGGAGTGCGTCATTTTAAATTTCAGTTAAACTACTTTCTCCTATGCCTAGTTTAGATGAATTGATAACTAAAAGACAATGGGTCTCATTCATTAACCATGCATACGCACAAATTTGTGTGTGAAATTTGCATAACTTGTACAAATCACAAGTTTCACTTTGAATAGCTTTCAAACTAAAATATATATATAGTGATGGTTGGGCTTTGGACTCCAAATTCATTAACATTAGAATAAGGTTAAGAACAAATTAATGTACATAAGCATGTGTTGTAAATTAGTCCAAAATACAAATTATTGAGCAAGGCCCACTAATATATATGAAACTTTTAAACACATTGCTGTTTGTTTGATCAGTCAGTTTCTGTCTTAACAAATGGCATTATTTTTTGGGGGAGGGGGAAACCCGTTTGGAAATCATTATTATTTTTAAAACTTAATTTGGTGGTCCTAGTGGTCAAAAAACACTCATTGAGGTAAATGACTTTGGACCAACTGCTACATTGACTCTACTGAGGCTCCAAATCTTGAATTATAATACTAAAACAAAGAATACAAGATATGTTTTATTATTATTATTATTATTAATTTATATATTTAAAGCTACTTTAGCAACAAAATATATTACTACAGTACAAGCAAACCCTTGATATACAGGAGTAGATCTTGAGCAGGATGTGCTGTTAATAGGTTACAAACAGGTGATCAAGTGCATACTTTCTTCCCAGTGTGATATCATATAGACGTATTAGTTACATTTGAGTGAACTGTTTGCTAAAGCTCACCATCGATTTGTCCTAAAGCCCTTCTCGGGTTTTATGGTTTGTCAGTCATGTTTTTCTGTTGTTTTTCTTCACTTGACTGACCATATAAGTGGGGTTTATGCTGACGAAAGCAGTGGTATTACTCACTCCTTCCTGAAAATGTGTGGGGACCCTCCCCTACAGTGGGCCATGGCCAAGAATGTAATACACACCTCTGCAGCATTTGAATACAGCACAGTAATTTCCAACCACACGTGCTTCTCTTACCACAGGGAGTAGGCCACCTGATCCGAGTTCTCTCAGCAGAAAGAGAAACCAGACCTTACTACGAGACTAAAATAGATTGAAACAAAAAACCCAGACAATCATTACTTCACTTTTTTCCCCATTTCCATCATCAACCCACCTATTGTGTTGATTTTCTTCACATTAGGTATAAAGAAAATTGAGCTGGGACTTCACCTGAATTCATGCGCCCATTCAAAGAATTGTTTGGATCTTGCCCATTTGTTAGACATTGTAATCAATATTTATAAATATGCTGTATATCACTACAGCAAATATTAGAGCTGCTGTCCATGCATTTAGATAGTGATGTGAGACAAAAGTGGTTGATTATACAACAGCATTGTTTTTTCAAAGTCTTTTCAGAGCTATTGTAGCTGTTGACTTTCATATTTAACCTGATTATTTAAGTGTGATTACTCGTTCACTGAATCACACTCATATTGTTTAATAGTACATAATACGTTTATGTATCTCGCACAGAGTGAAAGCCAAACCGCAGATAGAACGGAAATGAACCTAAAATGAATTGGGCGTTGCTGTTAGAGTTTTGTTTTTGATCAGATGACTCTGATTGAATTCTGTGGTAATCAGCTGCTCTACCCTGACTGCGATTCCAGCTGATGGACATGGGACGTCATGTGAGCTCTGTGTGCTAACGTGTGTGACGTGTGGTTGTTGCGCTTCTTGGGTACATCATCGCTGGAAGCTGGCTATAGATTCTCACCCAGTCCCAAAATGGAATTATGGCAGCGATGCTGGATCGACATGACACAGGAGGTGTTCCTCCCAACATGGCATCCAACATGGGGGAAAAAAAGTCACACGTAAAAGTGCTGTAATGCCTTATGCAAGGATCAGGTCACCAGGCTTTGGATTGTGACAGGCTCCATCTGGCCCTGGTCATGTCCTTATATAGCTCAAGATGTTATAACCATATACTCAGAAAGGTTATAGCAGAATTTAAGTGATCATCCTTCATAAACTTGTTACAAAAGTAAAATGCAGTAACTACACATTTTGTCACATTGACTCAAATAGGGATTCTTAAAGGGATAGTTCACCCAAAAGTGAAAATTCTGTCATCATTTATTCACCCTCAGTTAATTTTAAACCTGTATGAGTTTTTTTTTTTGTTGAACTCAAAAATAAGATATTTTAAAGAATATGGGTAACCAAACAGTTGACGTCCTTATTGACTTCCATTGTAAGTATTTTATTTAATTTTTTTTCAAATTATCTTCTTTTGTGTTCAACAGAAGAAATAAACTCATACAGGGTTGAAACAACTTGAAGGCGAGTAAATGATAACAGGATTTTCATTTTTGGGTGAACTATCCCTTTAAACTATGATCTGTCCTGTGACTGATAGGCTTGAGTCAATTATGCTTCAATTCTGAGAAAACATGTGGTAATTGATCAAACTTCAAATCAAAACTCAAATCAAACCAAGTGCCAGTCTCTCACTTTAAGACAATATATTGACACACATCGATGTTTAGTTCTCTCTTCTATGGTAATTAAACAGGGCTTTCATGTTGCGTGTGCTGAAGCTCCTCCGCGTGGGTGCGATCTCGCTTCTGAATTGCGAATAGCAAAAATGCATCATAGACAAATGTTTGAAAAACAGCTGGCGACTCTGGTGAGATAGAATTTGCAAGATAATGTGTATATATAGCAATAATAAATGTATGTGTGTTTTCTTAATTTCTCCAGTACCGATAGCAGAACCGTTAACGTCAGAGTTTATCGATACTCCGGTCTTTCATAATTTAGCCCCGGAATTAAATACCGGGTTTCGGTACCCATCTCTAATTAAAAGTGTAGTACCCTCACCTCCCTTCAACAAATTTCACTACTGTTAAATGGCTTACACGGATGGTGTGCTAGCCTCAGCGGCCCTCACTAGTGTGAAGTTGTATCAATGAACAGACTGTGTTTTATCTACGAGAGGGATGTTATTATGTGTGATTACGGGTTTAATCTGACGGGGTGTAAAAGTGTTACAGAGAAACATAAGGGTGTGCCTGAGGCCAGTCCAGGTGAGCCCAGTCTCATGTGTCACGGTGTTCAACTTTATTGACTTTCACTTGGAAAAAATAGACAGCACAAGTGCATTGTTCATTTCACTGTGACTTCCATATAATGGTCTGGAGGGATTTACCTGGTATAATCCTCGTCAAACAATCGTTGTTGCCTTGCGGTTTTACCTCGTGGTTTTTGACCTGTGTGTGTGAACAAACACCATTTTTAAACATTAGGTCATTGTTACACTAAACCAAAGTGATGGTTAGTCAAAGCAAACAAGGCATGTTTACAATACATGGAGCATATTTGCCGCTGATCTTTCCATAAGAAACTGTAGACATATGCTTGTCCGATCAGCATTTTGCATTCAGTCTCCATTGTGTCATGGAATATATCATCCAGATCAAATCTGTCAGTGCTATAACAACAAGAAGTGTTTAATTGGCAAATGAATCACGTTGAGCAGTGTGGCATTGTTGTTTCAGTTCAGTTTGTTACTGTCTACTTTATCTTAGATCCTCAGGTCTTTTTAACAGTTATAATTTTAACTAAAAATGGTTGTTTTATTAGTTTCTTGGAACACTTCCTTCCTGCCATAGCAAGTCTTCCTGGGTTTTTGTGTCTCCAGTGGGCGTCACTGAAGCTTTGGAACAGCTTGAAGTTTTTCCTCATCAATCTGACCCATTCCTCCTGTTTCTCTCATTGCCACCAGCAACCTCTTCTTTACATGCTGTTCTTCCATAGCACAAGACAACCCACCAAATTCACCTCAAACCCTGAGCTATTCTTAGTATGTTTCTTGATTCTTCCCAGGATCCTTTGTTTCACCTTCTCTTTTTTTATTGTATGGTTCCGAAAAGTGAAATTTGTTCATATTGTACAGCTTGTTCCTGCCAGTCCCTGTTTTTTTTTTTTTCTGAGATACACATTTTTCTCAACAGCATGCCTCTTGCCCTTGTGAGACGGGGGAATTAAATGTCCTAGAGAGGCTGTTGCAGCCCTGTCGCTCTGAGGGGCCTCTGAGCGTTTTCCCCCGGCTATGCGTGCAGCTGCGGCAGTAAAACCTCCGCCGTCAGCAGCAGCTGATAGTGATCTGTGTTTGCAGTGCAGCATCTGCATAATCAGTATTCATGTCTGTGTCTTGGGGTAAGCAAGTTCTCTTATTCATACATGGTAGAACTTTCTCTTGTTTTACCTCACCCACATGGACCTGGCCTGGCACACCTCCAAAGCTACTCGGGCCACCTCAGAGCTGGTTTGGATTCTGTGTTTGTGCAATCATTCTGAAGAATGCCAAATCTGCAGTATTCGTTCATGCTTGATGGGCATGAACCCGTGATATGCGTTCATTCATTCATGGGCTCACTGGGGCTCTTATTTTATGCTAGAGGTTGAAATGGCCCTGTTAGCACCCACTTTTGCTTTTTTTGTGTAGCACTACAGCATCCCTTTATATGTTTCCTGTCTCACCGATATTGATCACATAGGGTTTATGTAAGGTCATTTATGTTCTTAAAGCCATTTAGTAAAAGTTTTTTTTTTTAAGAGATCTTTTATGGTAACCAAGGCTGCATTTATTATCTAAAGTACAGTAAAAACAATAATATCGTGAAATAATATTTAAAATGTAAAAATGTAATGTATTCCTGTGATATAGGTTTGGGTGATAAAACAGTATCATATTGAGACCACAATAAAATTTATGTCAGTAACTATAAGCTCTGGACATTTTTACTCAATATGGATTAATCTAATTTAATTAAGTCTGTCACACCAGAAATACACACGAAAGCAGCCAGTCAGTGCATGCTGCTAATTAGTCTGCGTGTTTTGTGTGTCTCTGTGTAAATGAATGGCACGGTTTCGTCGCGGTGATTTCAGAATCTGCGTCTCAATATATGAGGACGTAAACTATATTCTCCAGAGCTGCACTGAGAGTCACTTCACCAAGTTTCATTTGAGAAAAAAAAAAACACTGTCAAATACACACTGAAGCTGAAAGTAAAACTGAAAGACCTTCATGACAACTCATCAAAATAAAAGTCTGGTTTAACTTCAAGAAATGATGACGGGAAAATATTACTATAGTATACTAAAATATAATTCTCAAAGTAATAATAGTAACATACAACCAAGGTAATTTTTTCATTAATTTATATAGTTCTGTTATGCAGCATCTTGCTTGACAATAAAAATTTTTGTTGTAAATTAATTGATTTTGATTACATTTCAAAAGTGATCAAACTGTAAATATTTTAATTAATTTTATTAGAAACCATTTGAATAAAATCAGTGAAAAATCAGTATTAAATCATAAAACACAGAATCCAGAAAAAATCAAATGGAATAAATAAAGGAATTTAAATAAACAAATAAATAAATAAAGGATTTCATGGGGCCCGAAATTAAAAGGTATCTCACTCTGTGGAGTTTAATTTTGAACGAACAGCGTTATGTTTACATTTATTCTCATGGTCTAACAAACATGTGGAAAGTCTTTCCTTCCCCATTAATGGTAAGCTAATATCTAATATTTAAAAAGTGATAAATATTGATATCAGATGAAAATAAAAACATTTGTGATAATATTTTTGGCCATATCGCCCAGCCCTACTGTGATGGCAAAGCTGAATTTTCAGCAGCCATTCAGTGTCACACGATCCTTCAGAAATTATTCTAATATGTTGATTTAGTGCTCAAAAACCATTTATTATCTTCAATGTTGAAAACAGTTGTGCTGCTTAATATTTTAGTGGAAACTGTAATAATGAATAGAAATTTTAAAAGAAAGCATTTATTTGAAAAAAAAAATCTAGCATTTGCTGTCACTTTTGTTCAATTTAATGCATCCTTGGAAAAAAAATAATACTGGCTGCATTGGAAAAATGTTAAGTAGTTGAATATAGAATATAGCTTCATTTACTTTTACCATGTCTGTATAAATTTGAATGTTACGTACGATACGATCGTTGTCCTGATCATCTGATAACTTCCCTGTATTTAGGCTGTTGATTCATCTGGGTCATTTGAATATTGTGGTTTGATTTACTCATTGCCAATGTTGATGTCAAAGTGTTTCGTAAACACTGCTTAATTGCTGTGAATGTTATGAGATCACAGAATTGTCATGGCTTGCCCTTTCAAACCACCCACACAACAACTTTTATTGAAAAAATCCACAGCACATGATTCGCAAGTCTTGACAGGGGAAGCAGTTTAAATTACCATATCTTTCTATCCCTCGACATGATAAATTATGCATAAGTAGGATTCACATGTCTTAGCATCGCAGGGTAATTACCTTCTAAACAAGCTCACAAATGGAGCAATTACAATATTTCAGATCCCATAGGGAGGCATTTACATTGGTAATCAAAAGGACAGCAATTCTGGTAAACACAAGCGCTGTGAATCGTTATTTAAATATTCAGATCCGATCACTCTCTCCAATCCCCAATTGCCCCCCTGAGCCAGATGAAACAGCTGACCTATTTGTCAGTGACCCCTTACTAGAAAACAATGCGTACCCTTAGCATTGAATCCGGGAAGACAGGATTTTCATGGCTTTGTGAGGATGTGTGACATTCTCCGATTTCATGCTGTTATTCAACAGCTGGTGGGTCGATGCCAGCTTCACATGCGTCACGTGTAGCTGCAGTCACCTGACCTGAGTGGCGGCATTGTTGGCAGCGATTGCCTCAAGACTGGCTGACATTTAACTGAAGAATAACTGCCAGGCCAAATCGTCTGTGTGTGCATTATAGGAACAATAAGTCCTCTGTATGTTCTGTTTGCTTAGAATAAACTGTTAGTCACATGAGCGTTTTCATGTTTAGCAGGGTGTTTTTTCTTTTTACGCTTCAGGCTCTTGAAAGCAGCTTGTGGATTGTCCTGTTGACAGCCCAAAGATATTTCTCCTGATTGACAACCTATTATGGCAAATAAATCAGAATCAGAATCAGAATGAGCTTTATTGCCAGGTATGTTTACACATACGAGGAATTTGTTTTCGTGACAGAAGCTTCCACAGTGTAACAGAAAGTACAACTATGTAATACCGACTAGTTGTAAAAGGGTTAATTGTTTTCTCCGGGCTGTGTTTGTTGCCTGCTGGCCTGAACTTTGTTGGTTTGACCCCTGTTAAAGGATGAAAGAGATGTTTGACTCTCCGCAGCACTGCAACAAATTCCTCGAGATCAGTACAGACTGACAGTAAACTCCTGCAAATATTTCAGCTCTCGTCTGGTTTGTTTATGCATCTACTGTAGCAGCCAGAATGTATTTAAACGTATTTTGTACAAACAGACTGATCAGAGTATTGTTTCACTTGCCTGAGAATTAATATTTTATGTAAGTTTATCAGTATTATCTTGATAGTAGTCATTGGGTGGTTTGTACATTCTGTTAAAGGGAATTTAGACTTTGCTAATTAATCAGATTATAAAACTCAAAAAACAGGGTTGGTAAAATGCTGTCTTTGATCTTGTGAATAGGGATGTATGCTGCCACATGGCCTCGTTTTTGGATGCTTGTTGACGTCTGTTTGAGCAGACAGGTCAATGACACTACCGTTCAAACTTTTGGGTCAGTAAGGTGTTTTTTTTTGTTTTTTTTTCATTACATTTTAAAATATATTTAAGTAGAAAAATTGTTAATTAGTAATACTATTTTACAATCGATTTACAAATCAACCAATTCAACTAATTCCCAACATTTGAACAGTAGTGTAGTGTGGAGTACAAAAGTCGGAGACCACATTGAAAATCTGGCAATTAAAATCTAATTTAAAAAAATTAATTAATTTTGCTAAATTTGAAACAAACAAAAAATATATCAAAAACTTACCAAAGTAATTCTGAAAATTAAACATCACTCAATTAATTTAGGCATCACAGCATTCGAATGTACAGTATGATTACATTTAGCAGTCTTGAATATGTGAGTGTATGTGTATATATATTTTCTGTCATGACAACTCTCTGAGGGATTGGCATGGTAATGTACATGAGAATATTAATGTGTTTGGCGGAATAGATCTGATAACATCCACAACATGCTGCTATGAGCATGTAAGAAATACTGCTGCTGCACATGTAACTGTAACATATATGAAATAACCCTCAGGGCTCCAGACTGCGACCAAATGGTCGCATTTTGCGACCATTTATTCTGCCGGTGCGAGTAAACTTTGTGCACAGTCGCACTGGCGCGACCACCGCGTTGTTCAACTCGCGTTGCCATTTCTGTTGCATATGAGAAACATCAAACGGCAAATGAAACAAAAGCATAACAAAATCCTGCTACTTGTTTGAGCTGCGCAGCGCGTACCATTTATCAGCTCGGACCGCAACACAAACAAACTAGGCCGAGCTCAGAACAGCTTTACTTGGAAACCAAAGTTGATTTTGCGACACTGTTACAGCACAGCGCTGCGAGATTCAGTGAGAAGCATTTGAATTCGCCACAGAATGAATAAAGATGCTGCAAGATCTAGTGAGATGCATTCAAATTCTGCAGAAATCTCTGTTATAAACAGATCAAACAGCGCTGACGCAGAAAACCAGAAGCAGTAACGCGAACCATGGTGTTGTGGCAGAAATAGTCGAATGTTATTACATTATTAATTTCAGGGTTTGTACAGCCTTTTGAGAGAGAAATTCAAGCAATTTTCAAAGACTTACAAGCATTTCACACAACTGTTTCTAGCACTTTAAAGCTCCAAAATGATCCAATTTGAATGTTATTTTTAATGGGATGACCAAAATATAACACTTATGTAAAATTTAAAAAATACATCAAATCACCATTATAACCTGTAGATGGCAGCAGAGGAGCACTTATTGGCTTAGTCATTCATTTATACTTTTTCCTTATTTTAAAACTCTAAAATAATTATAAATTTACCATTATAAAATATCAAATCATCAAGAAATCTGATTTTGTCAGAGGTTTGCTCTTTTTTTGTGTATGGAGTAAGGAAAGTCACAAAGTGCTTTGAAAAACAAACTTCTCTTCAATTTGTTACAAAATCACACTTAATCACTGAAGTTGTTGGTCAGTTCCATATAAGACTATAGAAGAATAATGGTACATTTAATAATAGTACAATATATACCTTTTCTACATAAAAATTAGATTTTGCCCATGTTACTGTTGTTACATTTTGTAAGCTTCCCAACTCAAGCCTAGTGCTTTACTGTCAAATGTGTACAAACATGAAATAAACAAGAAATGAACGTAATATTATTAGTAACTGCACTTGTTAATGCAAAACAATATTAATTTATCATATCATATATATATATTTGTCATATCCCTCTGAAATTAAAAGAATACAGCACATTGCAATTTCTATGAGTTAAGTCTATTTATTATCAAAGCACTTGTCAGTAATAGTTAAAATGAGGAAAATATGTGAACAATTGCATTGCAGGCTGATTTAAGGTGTGGCCAGAAATTTTCTGCTTGTGCTCCTAAAAATCTTCAGTCAGGGGCTACAGTACTCCTAGTAAAAATAGTTAGTCTGGAGCCCTGCCCATATAGCATACATGAATAACCTATAGCAGATCTATATAGGTGGAGCTGGGGAGGGTGAAGGGTTTCTGAAGCGTGCTGCAACTGCATTTGAGTATTTGAATGTTGAGCAACAAGCTCATTGGTTGCTGATACAAAAAGAACCAATCAGCTGTGCCATCTGATGATGCCATTATGTCAGATTGAGTTTGACCTATTGGACTGCGCCATATAGAGTTTAATGCCAGAACTTTGGATACGTATGGATGTTACTAATATAGTTGGCGTCCCTTTTTTAGAAAAAAGCACAATAGAAGTGTTTTTTACTGTGGTATTAGACCTTTCAACCTCTCAGTATGTTGTTTTCGTAAGCTCAAAAACATCTGTGCCACTTATTTGGTTTCTTTCTAGTATGTTGGTGCATTTGTTTGAGAGACAGAAAGTAACAGTTTGTGTAGAGAGTGACTTGTTTGATTATCTTATCAGTGCACTGATAATGGGCTGAACATGCCCTGTACTGATGGATTGCAGCGTCCTCAAAGAATGCCGGCTGAAATCAGACATGACACGGACAGGAACCCTGGGAGATTTGTAAACACACGCTAATAGTAGCATAAAAGCACGATTGTCAATATGTGTCTCCAAACAGCAGTGTTGAGATTACGCTCGTCCCCCCTCATTTGCACACAATCCAACATAATGTGCCAAACTTTCACCATGGAGGCATTATGGATGCGATGGGAACCAACCAGGCCCTTTGTGGAACAAACAGCGAGTCTCAGTGCATGAGGGCTCTAAAAATACTCCTCCTGCTGTCCTAGTAACTCTTAAGTGTTAAACCCAGCCACTTTAGTGGCAATGTCTGAGTCTAACGACCGTGATACACTAGCAACTTTTTTTGGATCCCATATAAAAACGTGTGGATTTACCAGTATGTACCATCTTTCTCGGGAGAGTTTGTGCTAACACTATTGGATTCCTAGCAGAGTAAAGCCCTATTGTGCTGGTCTGCTCTGACAAAATGCTGTTGTCAGGAAAGGATTACTGGGTTCAAAGGTCAACAAGAAAGGATGCACACAATAAAATAAAATTGAACACCATTCACTTAGGTTTTATTGTACCATGTTCTGTTAGTGAGTCATTCTGATTAGATATTAGATACCATATGTGGGTTGAAAACCATTATGCATTTGCTGTGTTTTTGCTTGTTTTATTAACCTAGAATCATAAATAATGGTTCTGCCATGCATGCAGTAATGATTACATTTGTTTTAATCTAAAACAAACCTGCTGACAACCTTCTGTCATTCGATAATATCAGCCTATGTGTTGGCTGATGGTTTTTTGTGTTTGTGAGAGAAGCGATTTGATCAAATACGGCTGAATGTTGATAATAAAATCTGGTTCCCCTGGTGTAGTTTCCAAACCCACGGCGCTGTTTAGCTACAGTTCTTTTATTAAGAAACCTGAGCACTTAATAAGTGAGCTGAAGAATCCATTTTAATAACACCAATAAAACTTTATGGTTGTACTGGTTTGCTTTTTCTCATTGTGGCTCCATTTTTACAGAGAGTGAATTAATGCTGTTTTTGTAAGCAATGATAGTGTCTTTTCATTATTGAGCAAGCGCTGTTTGTGCTACAGACATGAATTCGTAATACAATTCATTGTTGAGAGAGATGTGTTGGTTCTTTTCCAAGGGAACAAAATCACAATTTTTATCTGGATTATGATAAAACGGGGGAAAAAAATCTCCTACCCTTTTTGATTTTGGCCAGTATGTAGGTACCATTTCTAATATCAAAAAAGTATGCCCATATTTTGATACAGTTTAATATTCTATATAATAATAATGGATATAAATTGTAGGTAAATATCCACCCCATTCAGTGCTCTTTTTGTTTTATGTCTTATAAAATATCCCATTACTAATGTGGTGTGTGGTTGAAACCGCTGCAAACAATTCAGTGTGTGAGTGAACTGTCTGAATGAATCAAACTGAATGGCAAACAATTTCAGACTTTCTTGCAAACCCATTTGACAGATTAGATTAAAAGAGTGATTCATTTGCATATCTGGCATCACTAATTTTGAGTCTAAACAGCTGATATAAAATACACAACATGATTGCTAAAATATTTTCAAAAAATATTTTCTCACGTTGGTATACGTCAATCCCATTGACACACAGATTTATCAGTAATATTTTACTGGGGCACAGCGGTATTTCACTGGTGCTCATGCCCCAGTAAAAAGCTCTAGCGTATCAGTTATTTTATTTTATATTTTATATTTTGTTTTATTTTATTTTAATTTGTATTTTATTTTATTTTTTTATTTTTATTTTATTTTATTTTTAAGAATATAATACTGGCCACAATTTTAATATCAGAAAGTAACACCGCATAATGGTGAATTTTTAAAAGGGCAAGATTTGATTGGTTATGATATCACAGGCAAAACATCCCATACCCTTTTTGTCATATCAGCTGTTTGCCACTTATATTGGACGACTTTTTCTTTCTTTTTCTTTCTTTTCAATAAATGTTATATTTCTTTTTATATTTTATGTACTATATCCCTACCAACAAGTAAGCACTACATAATGGTGAATTTTACATGGGCAAGCACCAGTGTTTTTCTTAATAATATGTGTAATTACTTTATATGCATTGTTTATCTTGAGCGGTGGGGAATCCACTTTTTTATTTTTATTTTATTTTATTTTTAAGAATATAATACTGGCCACAATTTTAATATCAGAAAGTAACACCGCATAATGGTGAATTTTTAAAAGGGCAAGATTTGATTGGTTATGATATCACAGGCAAAACATCCCATACCCTTTTTGTCATATCAGCTGTTTGCCACTTATATTGGACGACTTTTTCTTTCTTTTTCTTTCTTTTCAATAAATGTTATATTTCTTTTTATATTTTATGTACTATATCCCTACCAACAAGTAAGCACTACATAATGGTGAATTTTACATGGGCAAGCACCAGTGTTTTTCTTAATAATATGTGTAATTACTTTATATGCATTGTTTATCTTGAGCGGTGGGGAATCCACTCTGATTTCTCTTTTTATTAGAGGCATTTCTCGTCTGCTCCCACATGAAAAAGCCCAGTGAGCAGCAGAGTGCTGAATAACACCTCTCATACTGACTCATCTGCTCCTCTCTAGAGCTTTCTTCACACTCTGAGGTGAGTCTACAGTGGGCGTCTTCGACGTGCCCGTGATCTTTGCTGCTCTGCTGACACCCATGCCTGCCCCATATTCAATTCTCGCTCTAAGTGAGAGCTGCTTTGGTGCTGGCATGAGCCAGACCCCTTTGGCAGGATCCAGGCTAGTTGGCTGTGCCAGGCGTAGTTTGGCTGTGTGCGTTTGGTATCCAGAAGGTTGCCAGTATTCTGGTCTGGCTCTGATTTCATGTTCTCACAGGAATTAGTGTTTATTTTTGCCTGCCCCACTAGTCTGCTACCTGTGTGTTGTGCGTGTATGTTTATTTTCGAGTTCATTTAAGTGCATTGCACATACACTCATATAGTAACCCGCCAAAACGCTGTAAACCCAAGGCAGCTGTTTCTTTATCCTCTTCTGCTCTTGCTGTGAAACAACCTGCAGAGATTTCATATTTCATTTGAAGATTTCATTGCACAGATCAAGCAAGCCTGAAATTGATATTGTGGTGGAAGTTTCTTGAAAAGATTACAAGGTTTGTTGGATTATTATATACATTAATGGGTGACTTGTTCTTGTACCTTCCTGTTCTTGACTTTTAGACTGAGCAGATTTACGCCAAGCACTTCTCAGAATATATTATTAATCACATAAGACTCTGTGTCACATGCTCTTTCTCCGTCTGTGTGTTCTGTGATGCTTTATGGCCTATAAATGGACAAGAGGAAATCTGATCATTGTACACAAACAGCTTTAAAATGGCAAATGATGCTTGTTAAAGTTTGTTTTCTAGTCACACCTTGGATATAAAGTTATTTCGATCATCTCAAATGTGATCTGTTATGGTCTTTGTGTGTATACACATACACATAAACAGTGGTTTTAATCATGGTTTTATCTGGTGACTGGAAATTTTGTAGAAGCACAGTGAAAGAATTTGTTTTTCTAATCTTTTTTTTTTTTTTATCGTTTTCCAATATCGTCTGTTTTTTGTTTTGTTTTTTCATATTACCCACAATGGACATTTGTCATTTCTTTACAGTGTTTTTTTTTATCTTTCATGGAAAGGAATGAAAGCTATAGCATACATGTTAATATTTACAGAAACTGCTTATCTTTCTACACTACAATAAAAGAATAAACGGTAGTGGCTTTTCTTTGTTTATCATATACCGGTTTAATGAATAAGGTTATCATCTATGAAAGGCTGATTATTATCTTTATCAAGGTTAATTTAACCTTTAACTTGACCTCTTGTGCAGGGCATTAAAGATAATCATAGCCTTGTTTTGGATTGAAAGTAGACTCAGATACTGTAAACCTGATCACAAAGCAGATTTAGAAAAGTGTAAGGAAGTTTAGGAAAGTGTAAAAACCAACTAAGAAGATTGTGTCAAGACCGCATAAAATATTGTGTAGCTTTTAAATTAGTTTACTACAATTTTTTTTATTTTTTTTTTTAATCAAACTAATAAAGCTTGATTCTTGAGAGACCTTTGGCCGGTTGCTTTGCACTAGAAGCTGGTGTCCAGGAGGGTTTTGGTATTAAAATTATGACGGAGAAGAAAATGAAATGAAATTGTTGTGGGGCTTTAAATGGCAGGTTAGAAACTATGCTAGTAGTTGACAGGTTGTATTTCCTGTGTGAGATCACTGTGCAACATCCGCTGCCTCTGTGAGATCAGTGAGTTCATATCATCTTTCCAGCTTGATGTTCTTCATAACAAATAGTAGAAAAATAAGGGGATAACTCTTCATCTTTATTAATTCATTTTTTGAATATTTACCATTACCATAGATTTTATTTTGTCTTAAGCTCATAAACATGAACCCTGTGCAAACAACTGAGTGAAATCTGCTTATGACTATAATATCCTTTTTTTTTGTTTTGTTTCTTTGTAGGATGAGAGAAAAATATTGAGGATGTGAGCAGTCCCTTCACCTTTAAAAGTTATCTTCAAAATGGAGCTTGTTCTTTTTCCTAAGTTTCAGTCTCCGGTAAATCACCATACACAGTGGTGCTGTCATGAACCTACACTATTTCTGTCACCTCGGAGAAAACATTGATCTCATCATAGAAAGTGATTCTCTGTTGGGCATTCAATTACAAGAAACCTCAAGTCCCTCAGCAGAGAGTCAAGAAACAAAGAGCTAAGGTAGAACAGATGAACGGGGGCCTAGTTCTTCAAAAACACCCAGCGTTTCCTGTGCTGTCCTTCACACATCTAAAACCTCAGCACATGAGCAATTCTGAGAATTACCACCACACTCTTTTTATAAGGAATTAACCCCTCTGACACCAAGAAAGCCTAGGGGTTTCCTTTTTGAGCTGAAACACACAGTGCTATTTATAAAGCTGAAAGCGTCATTCGTAAAATTTCATAATTGACTAGTTAGTAGGTTGTCTGAACATCTAGTCAACTATTTGTTTAAAAAAAATATATATATAATTAGACTTGGGGTATATCCACCAAACGCCAATCAGACACATTTCTTCGGGTGTGTTCACACAGGATGCATGTTGTTGAAAAACAATGTAACAAAGCAGGGGTCATGCTTTTTTAAATTTTATTTTAGTTACTTTTTAACTCTGTGTTTTATAATGACGTGTCGATTTAAAATGAATGCACATAGCGTGAGATGCAGAAAAACCATCTGAGATTTAATGCAAGAGATAGTCATACAATCATAGAAACATATTTTAAAATATATAGTTGTGTATAGCAAATTTAGTTTATTTAATTATAATCAGCATATGTACTTTTTATTTAGTTAGGGGGAAAACGTTACTTGTAGACCTCAGTAACTGACTAATTGACCCATCCCTAGTGTGTTTGTGCTTGTGTCTAACAGTCAGAACAGAGCGGTGGATGGCCTGTGCTTATTTGTAAGATAAAAACAGGAAGTGCTTCCCACCCAGATATGAACAGTAATGAGCAACAGAGATAGGTGAGACAGAAGAGTTTTGTACAGATCGGTGTTGGAGTTATCTCTCCAACAGAAAGCACTTCTCTTTCTGATAGAGCTGACAGGTCTGTTGTAATCTCAGTCCGACTGAGCCGCTGGGTAACAGCCGTGGCTCTTTCCTGAGAAGCCAGTCTCGGTGCTCCTCCTGCACAGACAAACCCAAATACCAGCAAACAATTCTCGCTTTATCACTCTGCTCATGCAGGAATCTGTTGGGAAATAACAGCTGATGTTAAGAAATAACTGAAAGTCCCTGTTTTGTCAAGGCTTAGAGTGCTGTTGTTTTTGAGAGTCGGGTAATTTGCATATAGATGGTGTCTTTGTCGAACAGGACTGATCCTCATGTTTTATCGTTCTGAAATATTAAAGAGCTGTGACTCTGTCAGGATTATAAAGGTATCAATCATTTTGAGAGTCCTTGAACATTGCTTTGTGTACCTTGTGAGATTATTTTGGCATCGGGATGTTGAGCGTTTTCCACTTCTATACCCACATAATCACTGGTAAACTGTTGTTTGACCTGTCTGGGTCATTATCAGTCATTTCAGATTTCCTGCCAGTTTTGTTGCAGTGCATCAGCTCCATAAATGACAGGGAAGGCCTAATTGAGCTAAGTGGACTTGTCCTCTGTGCAAGCCAAAGACAAAAGAGGTCACATTCCTTCTCAAGATTCAACACCGGATCAGCAGTGCAGGGCGTTTGGGAACCAGCGTACAGTATTATAAATCAGGATTGGAACGAACTAGACACTGAATGGAAACTTTCAGAGTCAACCCTGATTCAGAAACTGTGTATATCGTACTAAGTATCTTATGTAGTTTTTTTTTTTAAATTAAGATTAACAGTAAATGGAGAAATGCTCATCTATCATTGTTCCACAGCCTTTTCTGACAAAGGAAAGTTTTGTTGTAATCTATTTTACTCTGCTGCTTTTTATCCAACTTAGTAATATATTTTCCAGCTTTTTGCAAGCTCTTTTTTACATGATTATGGGCCCATTCACATCAATAACGATAATTCACACCAAGAATGATAACTGTAACTGTAAAGCCTTAATATTTATTCTAATCCTATGCAGATAGGCGTGAAGATTAGTCTACACAACAACTATAAAGATACCATATGAATAACCATATTGAACCATACAAATATTAACAGTCAGTCAGAATCCACTCAACTTTAAACAACTCAAGCAGGGCCTAAAACTAACTTTTTGCCAAACCTGCCAATGGTCGGTGACATGATAAAATTTACCTGCCAAAAGTTTTTTTTTTTACCGGCCATGAAACTATTTTTGCAAAAACAGGCAGTTATTACTACTACAATAACTAAATATATTTACAATGTTTTTAATTTGTCCTGCTGGTGCATTTTCCCCTCAATTTTACCTATTAATTATCCATTCAACATTACAGTATAATTGAAAGCCATTATTTTTGAACATTTTAATAGGCTCTGAAATATAAACAACTTTTAATTTAAGTGATTTTAAAACAATCTTCACATAAACTATATTATATATGCATAAACTATACATATTAATCTTTATTCAAGCTATAAAAGTTAATCAGCGACTAGAACAGTCCAAGGATTTCTCTTTTTCTTTTGTTCTTTGATTTACATCAATGACAGACTTCAGCAGGTTTCACTTTAAAATCAGCACTGTCTCTTTAAAACCTGATGCGTATGACGCGGATGTGACGCATCCGATTTTCTCCCAATTCTTTACGGTCATTTAAGACTTTATAACTCATTTAAGACTACGTTTACAAGGTAACTCGCCCAAAACCGCGCATTTTGACATAATTGTGTGTGTTTTCATGCGTTGAAGCGCTACTGGTGAGCTGTCTGAAGCGGGTCAGCGTATGCGTACAGCCGAACGCGCAGCCTTTCGTTCCCAGCATGCTTTGCATAGGACTGGATAAGAAGAGTAAATGTTAAAATTAAGTATTATTTTTTGTGTCTTTTGTTTAGTGAAGGGAAAGACCTGTTAGTGTTTAATGCTGTTATGTTTGACATTTAAAAGAGCTTCTGTTGTGTTGACGTTTTTGTGGTTACCATTGTGCTAAAGAGTAAACCACATAAAAGTAAACACTATTGACTCTATTAGCAATAACTGCTCTAATGCCAGTGACAAGTAACATGATGTTTATTGATGCAACTTCATGCCGTATTTTTATATGAAAATAAAGAAGCTGAAAACACCAACTGAACCAACTGAATGCTTTTCTATAGTATTAAGCCTCAAATATCAACTATACATCGGATTGGTTTCTTCTTTAAATTATAAAAA
>NW_015652169.1:571763-581956 GCF_001515625.1 Sinocyclocheilus rhinocerous
CTAAACATATTTACAATGTTTTTGTCCTGCTGGTGCATTTTCCCTGAATTTTACCTATTAATTATAGCCATTCAACATTACAGTATAATTGAAAGCCATTATTTTTGAACATTTTAATAGGCTCTGAAATATAAACAACTTTTAATTTAAGTGATTTTAAAACAATCTTCACATAAACTATATTATATATGCATAAACTATACATATTAATCTTTATTCAAGCTATAAAAGTTAATCAGCGACTAGAACAGTCCAAGGATTTCTCTTTTTCTTTTGTTCTTTGATTTACATCAATGACAGACTTCAGCAGGTTTCACTTTAAAATCAGCACTGTCTCTTTAAAACCTGATGCGTATGACGCGGATGTGACGCATCCGATTTTCTCCCAATTCTTTACGGTCATTTAAGACTTTATAACTCATTTAAGACTACGTTTACAAGGTAACTCGCCCAAAACCGCGCATTTTGACATAATTGTGTGTGTTTTCATGCGTTGAAGCGCTACTGGTGAGCTGTCTGAAGCGGGTCAGCGTATGCGTACAGCCGAACGCGCAGCCTTTCGTTCCCAGCATGCTTTGCATAGGACTGGATAAGAAGAGTAAATGTTAAAATTAAGTATTATTTTTTTGTGTCTTTTGTTTAGTGAAGGGAAAGACCTGTTAGTGTTTAATGCTGTTATGTTTGACATTTAAAAGAGCTTCTGTTGTGTTGACGTTTTTGTGGTTACCATTGTGCTAAAGAGTAAACCACATAAAAGTAAACACTATTGACTCTATTAGCAATAACTGCTCTAATGCCAGTGACAAGTAACATCTTACTTGTTCATTAAATACACCTTAGGGCTGCACGATTATGACAAAAATCATAATTGTCGATTATTCCCTTGAAATTGTAATTGCGATTATTAATTACGATTATCAAAATTTACATTGAATGATGTTTATACCATTGTTTGATGCAACTTCATGCCGTATTTTTATATGAAAATAAAGAAGCTGAAAACACCAACTGAATTTTTTTAGTGCTTTTCTATAGTATTAAGCCTCAAATATCAACTATACATCGGATTGGTTTCTTCTTTAAATTATACAAAAAAGTAGAAATATGAATGGTATTATAATGTTATACTAAAACTAAAACAATGGAAAAACCCTTAAGATAACATGTAGAAAGAAAAAAAAAAGCATCTTAAGCACAGAATAACATAAGTGGACTTTGAACGATTACATAATTGTGGCATCCATAATTGTAATCGCGATTAGAAATTCGATTAATTGTGCAGCCCTAATACACCTGCTAAATAGGTTACATCTAGCCTGTGCTATGATAGCTGTTGATTTGAACTGAAAAAAATCATATAAATTGGTTCCAGGCACACAAATCCATTAGTTGGAGGAACTTCATTTTTCTGAGTAATTAACTTAATTCATTTCTAACATAAACACTATTTTTAAGTTCTTCTAACTCTAACACTAACTAGTTTGTGGGTTAAACAGTTTCGTTAGAAGTTGTCATCATAACTCAAAAAAATTATGATGCAAACTGCTGCATTATTTATTAATTTATGTTGAGCTAACACATTATTTTTAGAGTGTATAAAAATGCACTAAACTTATACCATCTGTGAATTTAAATACCTGAGCTCAGGGCCTAAAATTAACACTCGCCAAGCGCCAAATGAGAGTAAAAATCGGCGTTGGCGAGTATATGTAACAGTGTCAGTCGCCAGTTGGCGGGTACAACTTTTACGAATTATAACAATGCAATGAAGTGAAAACAACAGCCAGTTTTTAAAGAGATTCTATGTTTCTGACATAAGCGAATAAAATAATCTTGTCCGAAGTCAAGATTATCGTGATTAGCTTTTCTGCCATAAGTGACAAGAGCGAATCAAATAATAGGATACAAACGGACTGATAAGGTGAGAGCAGTGTGATGGCCAGCTTGTCCCTAGACACGGTTCTAATAACTTTTACCTGAGAAGATTATGCTGCTTCATTTCGTAAGATTAACTTTTCCCTTCTTTATTCTTCATAACCTGAGAATGCGGCGACACATACATGGGTTACGCCGCCTAAACGGTGCAGTGAAGTATAGGGAACTAGAAGTTTCCAAAGAAAAAAAAAAAGTGACTTAATTGAGTCACTACAACTTAATTTTTAAAGAAATTCAATTAACACTTTAATGTAAGTTAATGTAATGATCAACATTTTAATGTCAACTGAACTAAACAATTGTTTTCGACTTAAAGGGTTTAATTAAATTATTAAATTAGAGGGTTTTTTTTGTCTTGCAACCATGCATTTAGTTGTTGTGCATTATAGTGAAAAATTCTTCTTAAATATTTGTTTGTTTCCAACACAAGACTGACATATGGCTTCTGAACACCTAATATATTAATATATACATAGAATATGTACATAGAATATCTGGCACAAGTAGTAGAGACTACACTTAAGGTGCGTTTTTCCTTTTCATAATTTGGATGTATAAATCACCGTACCCTTGTATGGAAAAAAAGCAGCTCTGACATGGCCAAACATAAACTTTCATTTTTCACAGAATAAAGGAACTACAGAGGTTAGAACAACATGAGGGTGAGTGAATGACTGCTTTGTTTTCATTTTTGAGGAAACTTTCCCATTAAAGGTGCAATAGGTGATTGTCTTCAGAAACATTTTTTGTTATGCTGATTGAAAGTCTCTTCACATCCCGATAGCAATCATTAAAGGTGACGTATCATGAAAATCTGACTTTTCCAGGTATTAAGTGCTATAATCAGGTCCCCGGTGCATCTTCCAACCAAGGAAACGTGAAAAAGATTAACCCAGTAACTTTGTTTTGGGAAGCCTTTTTCTGCAAGCGTCTGAAAAAACAAGCGCGTCTGATTTCACTCCCTTGGTGACGTGGCAAAGGGATCTCATTATAATATTACCGCCCCTTAACCTGTAAGTTTCCACCCACGGCGCCGTCATTTTGATTTCGCAAGCGACAACGGTGTAGCAGCTCTAATGCCATGGCGAAAGTTTGAGCAAAACATGCTAACTGTTCTGGCTTTGGCTGCACAGATGAGCACAGAACACTATTTAGAGTCCCAGCCTCAGAGGAGACAACAGAGCAGTGGATTTATTGATTTATTTACTGTATATTGCTGCTGCCACACAGATCTAATATAAACATGCGATTTATTTCCCAGCTGTTTGCCTTCACAGTCATAACCGACTGTTTTTGTAACTCGTGTGTTTTTAACGTAAACTTGTGTGTGAATGAGAACTTAGTTTAGTACTCGCATGCTGTGACAGCCGCTTTCTGTCCATGTGCTTTGGATGTGTGCACTCAGAAAACCGTATATCAGAAATTTAAACTCATATGGTTTAAAATGCATGATTTCAGCATGATAAACATGATAATCAGAACCAAAACTGTTTTTAGCAGGTCCAAGCTGTAATGGCGCAGCTCTATTCTGGAAAAGGGGGCGGGGAGCAGCAGCTCCTTTGCATTTAAAGAGACGGGCAAGAAAAACAGCGTGTTTCTGCTTCCACTGAAAATAGTCATTTTCAAAATGATATAATAAATTATCTGTGGGGTATTTTGAGCTGAAACTTCAGACACATTCTGTGGACACCAGATACTTATATTACATATTGTAAAAAGGGGCATAATATGTCTCCTTTAAGTTAAATGGTCTAAATGTATTTATATTCTGTGGAAGGCGTAGGACCAGGAAATGTTCATCCAATCAAAATGCTCGGTCCGTATTAGCATACCTCTGCGCACCCGGTTCGTGCAGACAGGATGCGTCATCAGCGCGTTCACGCACGCTGTGCAGACAGAGCGAGAATGGCAGACAAACATCAACAACCCGATCTTCCTTCCTGGTATTGTAGTACTTTTAAAGTTTTCCTTTGCATTTAAAGAGACGGGCAAGAAAAACAGCGTGTTTCTGCTTCCACTGAAAATAGTCATTTTCAAAATGATATAATAAATTATCTGTGGGGTATTTTAGAAGTGAGCTACGTGCATGAACTGTGTTCTGATCAATATGATCCCTACACAGTGTTCATTGCTCCCTCCTCCCTGAGCAGGGGAAATCCGTTGAAGTTTACTTCACTTCGGAACATGGGCTGGAATTGGGAACCGCTGATGTAGCCTATTGTAGTAATGTTGTCTCTGGTATTCTGGTCTGTGAGCGTAAATGCGTTCAGGGGGCGTGGCTTTGGACTGCGATTGCAGGGTGGGGGGGACGTTCGCTTTCAGTGCTATCAGGCTAAAGTTAGCATTTTCCAAGATCTCCTACTGCACCTTTAATTTGCTAAATGTGTCCACGTTCACAACAACTGTGACTGTTATGTGCCGTGTTTGAGGTTTTCTCACATGGAGCCTACCTGTTCTCTTTCTCCATAGTTGACACATGCTTGCTTAAGAAGACTAAACATGCAGTCCTCCTTTAGTGGAAACCACCACCTCTCTCACAGTGTCCATTGGAAACAACTGAGAGAGGAAGTCAATATTATGATAGGAGGATGTGTTTGGGTGCCGGGGTTTGGATGTGGTCAGACCTCTGTTGTTGTTTGCTTGCTGTGGGAAATTACACTCGTGACGGACATGGCTCTCTGAATGCTGTGGTTTCTTAGGGCCCTATGATTTCTGTGATGTGGAAAATGTAGACGAAATTGAAGAATCCGGTCATTAAAATGGAATTGAATGTAGAATGCTACAGAATTCCACATGCACGTCATCTCCAGAGCTGCAAGATTAACGCCGTTTTTGATAATAAATTTGTATTAAATCATAAATCCAGAAAAAAAAATAAAACAGAATTTTTGAAGAAAACAACAATTTCATAGGGCCCTACTGTAGAACAAATTTAAATAATTAATTTGGTTTATTAGACATGTTTTTTGATTTTTCAAATTAAAATTTTATTGAATTTATTTAAATTGAATTAAATAATTAAAATGTAATCCTGAACAATTAATACAGAAAACATGAAATTTGGGGAAAAATAAAATGGGCCCTAGTTTCTGCTGCATAGGAGAAACAGCGTCTCTGTTTGTGGGTTATGTAATCAGTGATAAACGAAATTCCCCATTTAGTTGGAATCCTGAGAAGGCCTAGTACTTTCCTTGACAGTTGCAATGACCTCGCTTGTCTGAAAGAATGTGAAAAAAAGGACATAAGCCACAAAATAGTTAACATAATGAAGTGCATGTCAGCACATACAGACTTTGGAAAAAGTGAAAGGCAGAAAAAAAAGAGTAAAAGAAAGAGAAGCACATGGTGGGAGAGAAAAGGAGTAGAAAGCAAGATTTTTTTGGATCGCACCTCCCTCACTAGCTCGTTCCTGTCACTGTTTTCCCCCCATTGTGGATTGTTGTTATGGGAACAACTAAAAATCCAGTGATGGAAGCGGTAACAACGGCGTGTGTGGTGGTGAATTTGTGAATTTTAATGATGTAAGACGATCTATTGCAGACCATGAAC
The DNA here is from genome assembly GCF_001515625.1 of Sinocyclocheilus rhinocerous. Taxonomy (NCBI): domain Eukaryota; kingdom Metazoa; phylum Chordata; class Actinopteri; order Cypriniformes; family Cyprinidae; genus Sinocyclocheilus; species Sinocyclocheilus rhinocerous. Next base: position 577,248 of record NW_015652169.1, read on the forward strand.
ATTTTAAGGGATTTTCATGCAGCCTGATATATTTTCCAGCTCAAAATCTTAGTTGATTTGGCTGAGGTTGAAGGCCTTAATTCAATAATAAAGATAAATTACTGTGGTGTCTGAGATGTAGTGATCCATAACTACATAAGCTATGTTTTTTTAAGCTGCTGAATCCATGAGAATCCCGCTCTCTGACGTAATTTGACTGAGAGCACGAGCCCAAAGCATGCTGAAGCTGAGAATTTGAAGTGTTCTGTAGGGAAATCTCTTGCTTACTGTGAAACTTGAGCAACAGCGCCTGCGCTACAGCTGTGCAGTAATGTACTACAAAATATTCTGTGGTCCTGGAGCATTTCAGGTCAGCGCTGTGATTAGCACACAAATGTGGAGTAATGTCTCAAGGCTGAAATGAAAATAAACAGACGATCAGGATCAGTTACTGCAAGAGCAAATTTCGACTGTCTTTTTTAATACAGACTCTGCTAACCAGACGCTGCGGTCGATTGGACTTTCTGTACATTCTGTCAAATGACAGAGTGGAGTTCTAGGAAAAACCGTAAATATGAACTGGAGCACACTCTTCACTGTGGGAGAATGTTTATTCCCTCCTCTTTAGTTGTTTCTCTTTCCACTTCTCTTTCTGCTACTTCTCGCTGTCTCCTTTAAATGCGATAGTACAGACAGTATTGCAGATGAGGACCGTATTTGTGTAATTGAAATTTGGAAGGTGTTCAGACTGGCTAAGATTTTCTTCTTTAGTCAGGCATTTAAAGGGATAGATCACCCAAAAAAAAAATTCTGACATGAAAGCAAAGAAATTGTTGAATAAAGTTGTTTTCTTTCAGCACAAAAAGTATTCTTGTAGCTCCATAAAATTAAGGTTGAACCACTGATGTCACATGGACTATTTTAACAGTGTCCTTACTACCTTTCTGGGCATTGAACGTGGTAGCTGCATTGCTGTCTTTGCAGAGTCAGAAAGCTCTCAGATTTCATCAAAAATATCTTAATTTGTGTTCCAAAGATGAACGAAGGTCTTACGGGTTTGGAACGACATGAGGGTGAGTAATTAATGACAGAATTTTCATTTTTGGGTGAACTATCCCTTTAAACTGTTCTGCAAGTTCAGATGCTTTGTTACGTTTGTCCTGACATACAGAGCTGTTTGTTCACAAAGGTCAGATTGATCTCATTAAATGGTCTTATTTGTAGTATTCATGATTGAGACTAATGTTGAATGGTTTTCTCCGGTTGTTTGTACATCTGTTAGTTGTGATTGGCCTTTTTGTGATGCTGTTAAATAAGCAGAGAGTATCTCAATGAAGCATATTGTAATACTTGTGCTCAATCTTCTTAATCAAGTTTCTTTCATGTGCTAAACAAATGAATAAAATCAGCTTCACACAACCATGAATGTTTCTCACTGTCTCTTTTACCATATTGCCAGGCATTTCCTCTTTATCATGTACTAGAGATTTATATGACGTTACAGTTATAGATTAGAAACTCATTTACACTAGCCTTTACCATAATTTGGATTATATTTATGCAGTTCCCTTAACACTGTCTGATGTTTTCTTCTGCTGTCTGACAGTAATCGCATAAAGTGCAGCTGGTCATCCATCATTGCTAAATTACATGATTCAGTATTAGGGAATACAGACCATGTTTTTTAGTCAATCCTGTTTACAGGTCACATTGTACTTTCTGGTCTCTCTCACACGTTTACTTTTTTTCTAGAATCCAGTTATAGTATCAGTCACCCTGCCAGTGAGGAATACGGTGAAGAGGCCGTCCTGTGCGATAAGAGACCTACACCGGACAGCATGACCTTCAGAGGACTGGCTTGAACTTGGACTGTGTTTAGGCAGCATGAACTAGAGAACAACCTCCTGCTGAAGCCATGAGTCACACTGCCATCAACCTCATTTAAACCATAGCGCTGATGTTACTGGATATGTTAAATAGGTCAGGTGCACCTCCATGTGCCACATACTGTTCACAAAAGACTGCATCCATGTGAATTGGTGGTAAATTGGTCTAATGGTGGTAAAAGCTCAAGTCTTCAGGAGTCTTCAGAAAGGGGTCAACCAAGTATTTTTGCATATATGTATACATATATATTGTCATTATTTTTAACATTCATAACAGGTCTCCATGCTCCGTTTTTCTCTGTTTTCCTCTGTTTTGAAGGGTTTGTTTGAGCACAGTATGCACCGTGTAACCCCAGAGTGAACCCAGTGTGTTGCAATAATAAAATGAGTATTAATCTGTGAATGCATTTAAAATCTATGGATAATGTAAAGGTTATAATGCCCTTACGTTTTAATGATTAGGTGACTGTAGATATATAGTGAGATGGTTTAAGTGGGACTAGCCGTTACTCCTCTTGGGCTGAGGATTTTCTCGTGGATCTCTGGTAAAGCACAGGTTAATGGAATTGCTTCAGATCTGGTTTTGGGGATTGAGAAGCCTCTGTTTAGATTAATGTGAGCGCCAGGGATGATGGGAAAGCGGGATGCAGCCAGTGCTCTCTAATAACACTGTGAGGGGTGGGGGTCAACACAGGGCATGCCCAATCTGGCTAGACTGTTTCGTCAGTGGATTCTCTCATAATCCTCTTTCTCTGACTGCCACCGTGACTATGTGACCGCCTGTGTAACAGAAACCATGAATCTCAGACAGCAGGGCAGCTAAAGGGCTTTATGAATTGTAAACAAACTAGCATGCATTATGAATGATTAAATAAATTAAAATCGGCCTAGCAGGGTAGACGTTACCCAAATTTAAAGAACAGTTCTCTAAATATTTCCACCCTCTTGTTTAAATGTCATGTGTTTCCTCTTTTACAGTGAAGAGGTTGTGTATCAGTTATCCGTACCCTCGGCTGGAGGATTCAAATTAGACTGAATTCCTTTGTAAAGTGGTCTCTCACTTCTATCATGGGACATGTTGTACTTTATCGTTTCTGAGTGGTTCTGTCTCAGAGGTCCTGTTTCTTAATGCCAACTTTCTCGCAACTTTTTAGCATTAAATGTAGTATTACATGTTACACATCCTTCAAGGGGCTCCCGGATTCAACCGGCACATGCAGCCTGTGCGTATTTGTTTTGTGACATGCATATTATGCAAAAAGACAAGCTGTTATGTCAACATTTCCTAATTCTGTACAGTTATATCTTGCAGTTAAATCTTGCGTCTTTTGACCCTCACATCCTCTAGTTTTCCAGCCAATTTATTTTTCTTATAATTTTTTTCCTTTGATTTCCCTCCCCCGTCGCTAACACTCTCTGTTCTTTATCTAAGGGCAGCAGGCCAGGCACACGTGTACCAGCTCTCTGAAGAAGGCCAGTTCAGTGGAAACTAGCAAGCAAACACACTGAAAAGGACACACGCTCCCTCAATGTCAGCAAATATTTGGTCACAACTTCAAAGGGAAGTGACAGTCGTTTGAAACTGGGGATGACATTGGGCCGCTATTAGAGCAGGTGAATGCACAAGTTTGCTGTTTAAAATCAATGTGATTGAATCATGGCCATTTATTCTGAGCTTTTTCACTAATAATGATGTACAGTCTTAGCTTTGTTTCATAAGACCAACATGGCAACGTGTTTTTAGAGGCAGGCTGTGATGTAATGTAACAATGTGCTACTGTCACCTGCAAGACCAGCTGTGCTGATGGCTCAGAGAAATTGACTAATGAGGGTCCTGAAGAGAATGTGATACATTGAATAAAGTGTAGATATATAAAGATGGATTGTCACTTAAAGGGATACTCCACCCCAAAATGAAAATGTTGTCATTAATCACTTACCCCCATGTCGTTCCAAACCCGTAAAAGCTTAGTTCGTCTTCGGAACACAATTTAAGATATTTTGGATGAAAACCAGGAGGCTTGTGTTCAGCGGATATTCTCCAAAATGGCACTACGGTAATGCGGAGAGACACAGAGGAGACGAATTGTTGAATAAAGTCGTGATTTTTGTTTTCTTCACGTACAAAAAGTATTCTCGTCGCTTCATAAAATTCAGATTGAACCACTGATGGCAGATGGACATTTCTGACGATGCTTTTCATACTTTTCTGGACCTTTACAGTGTAATTTACTTGGCAGTCAATGTGACCGTCACAAGCCTCCCGGTTTTCATCCAAAATATCTTAAATTGTGTTCCGAAGACGAACTAAGCTTTTACGGGTTTGGAACGACATGGGGGTAAGTGATTAATGACAACATTTTCATTTTGGGGTGGAGTATCCCTTTAAGCATTTTTAGCTTCTGTTCAGTTCTTGCTGTCCATGGAGTGTTCTGAAATCACCCCTCTAGATCATCCTCTGCAGACTGCAGTTTTTCCATGGGTCAGAAATATTATGAAATAGATGGTAAAATATAGAGGTGTGCAGCTTGTTCCCCCTAAAGGCTTCGTTAATAGAGAACAGTACACCAAGCACATTTGTTGGGGTGTAGTGTGTCTGTTGATGGCAATTACTGAAGTTTTTATATGCATTATTTTTCTTGTTGTACATTTAGTTCTGACATTTTGGCTTTTAAACGAATAGTTCACCCAAAATCAGTATATGCAGATACATAGGAATCCATAATGTATGCTTATGAGACAAAGGAGGTCTCAGTATAGAGACAAATCTTTGTCAATTAAAACATTTGTTTTATATTTATATATATATATATATATATATATATATAACACGCGCGCGCGCGC
>NW_015652169.1:582062-588885 GCF_001515625.1 Sinocyclocheilus rhinocerous
AACAATAGAGATAATGGTACTATATATATATATATATATATATATATATATATATAACGTTTATTTTATTTAAATTAAATATATACACATTACGGTTTTAAAATTATTAACTTTAGTGAGCAAGGGTACATTCAGTTGATCAAAACAAGTGACAGTAAAGAAATTAACAATGTTACAAAAGATTCCTATTTCAAAAGAATAAGTATACAGGAATTTACACTTTCTATACATCAAAAACATCCTGGAAAAAATATATCATGATTTCCACAAAAAAAGCAACTTTTTTCATCATTGATACTATTCAGACTTGTTACATGAGCAACAAATCAGCATATTTGAATGATTTCTGAAGGATCATGTGGCACAGAAGACTAGAGTAATGATGCTGAAAATTAAAGGGGTCATCGGATGCCCATTTTCCACAAGTTGATATGATTCTTTAGGGTCTTAATGAAAAGTCTATAACATACTTTGGTTAAAATTTCTCAATGGTAGTGTAAAAAACACCCTTTTTACCCTGTCAAAATCAGTTACAAGCTGTATTGTTGCATGTCGCTTTAAATGCTAATGAGCTCTGCTGACCCCACCCCTCTCTTCTGTGGGGTGACGAGCAGACTGTAAACTTTAGGCCATGTCCACACGTACACGGGTATTTTTTATAGTTTTTCCTTCCGTTTTTAAAAAAATCTCCGTCCACATGAAAACGCAAGCGCATGCTATGAAGCACTGTCAAGAGCATGCCAAACCAACAGGTGGCGATATAATCTCAACCGTAAAGCCATGTTGGCCAATCAGAAGCCTGAAAAAGTCTCCAGTAGGCGGAGATAACAGCGAAGGCGCCGACGTCACAAGCCAAAAACTCCGGTTTCGCTGTCTTCACGATAACACTGCAACCGGAGTTTTTGAAAATCTTCACCCTGGCAGGCGTTTTCAAAAATGTTCGGTTTCAGTGACCTGGTGCTGTGTTTGTGTGTGGACGAATGGCCAAACCGCGTAGAAAAAGCTGCGGTTTTAAAAATAACTGCGTTCGTGTGGACAGGGCCTTATTAGCCGCATTTTGCCACGAAACTGGCTAACTAGCATACGAAAGGCGATTTGCAAAGATTCATAAAAAACCCTTATACTCCTTTCTACTGTAGATGAAGCTGGATCACGAATGATTTGCGCGAACATAGACGCATTTAGGCATATCGGCGCATTCCTTTCAAAAACAAATATAAAAAGTTAATCCTCTGCATCTTCTGCGGCTCAGATGTTGGGAGTAAATGTCTACTGCTATGTTCATTATTACATCCAACAACAAATCGCCTCAATCGCTTAGGAGACATTCTTGTCTTCCCCTGCACCGGAATCAACACAATGGCAGACAGCTCACAGCTCACTCAGGGCGGGTCTAAGGTAAGACAGCCTTGTCCGTCAACTATCGTGTGAGCAGCCTGTGCAGAACTACGTCATTCTGACAGGAATCTTAGAACAGCCTGAATTGAGAAAGGGGATTTTAAAATAGGGATTTAAAAAAAAATAAACACTGGGTGGATTTTTATCATTATAGGGTGGATGTGTACACACACTTCCAACACACATTTATGTTCAAACAACATGTAAAAGTGAATTTTGCATCCAATGACCCCTTTAAGCCATACAATCGCAGGAATTATGTTTTGTTATTTAGAGACTTGAGAGACTTATTTTACAAAATTTTACTGACCACAAACCTTTGAGCATTATTGTATATACAGTAGTACAATAGAAAAACAATTAGTACAAACAAATGTGAAATGTGATCGCCATTGCATTGCAGGAATATGCACAAAACTTGATTTCTCTGCACAAAACCCACACATCATATTACTGTCTGAAGCAATACATTGCAAAATGTTTGCAATCTAGTCAAGGTTTTGCTGATGAGGGTTCATCACAGGATTAGCAGGGTGCCCGGCAGAGTCATTACTTTGTCTTTTTTTTTTCTGGCAGCCTTGATCCCTCTGGATTGCTTGACATTGCATCATTTATTTGTATCTGTTCCCGTGTGTTTAGTGTAGTGAAAGTGCGTCAGAGTGAGGGAGAGCAAGGAAATCCCCTTCTGCCACGTGGGATATGAACAAAGACTCCAGTTTGCCTCAAACTTTCTCTTTTGCCTTGCTGCGCGAGAGGTCCCACCACGCTCGACTGCTGGCATTTACACGCTTCAGTCCTCTCTCACCGCACACCTTCCCGTGGAGATTGGCTCACTTTGTTTCCTCAAGATGAATGTCTTTTTGAACCTCTTTGAACTGCAGTTATATTATAGGTTCCAGCTCTGTGGTGATTCATCGAATGGGAACTACAGAGGAATTTGCTGCATCACAGAGCAAATCTGTTCAGATTCCTCAGAAACATTTCTTTGACGTGACCAACAAGAGTATATGAATGATGTCTCTTAAGAAAGATCTGTTTACTGGTTCTCAATTACTTTATCTTTCTGTCCATCCATCACCTTAAGTCTCACTTTCACAGTCTCTCCACCACTGTCTTTTCATATAGTGGTTTGTATGAATAATATATGCCACATTGTTTCGCCGTCATTAAAGGTGACCTTGGTTAATTATTGATTGGGTCAGATGATTACAGGTCCGACCTCTGTATGTTCTTGTCTGCATGTCATCTCTGTTTTCATGTTTATGCTCTTCCTCTTATTCCTGGAGACCCTCATATGATGAATTACTGTCTATTGTTATTGCTGGGGGAGTGTTGGCGCCTTTACAGAGACATGAAATGTAAAATTACAAATGTAACCATGAATGTCAAGACTATTACTTTGTTTTAATGAAATATGTAAGAGGTAATGTATAGTCATTTGGTCATTATCACTAAATAAACCCTGACGGTGATCAGGTTGAGCCCCTGAAGGGGTTTATTTTGTTACAGTGACCGGCTGACTCTAAAATGTCCTGCCTATTACCTTGCTACTTGTCAAATGAATACATAAATGGACTTGAAATATTGTTTTGAGTTTTGATTTTTTTTTTTTGTGAGACCATGTGATTGAAGGAGTATAATAAGGAAATAATAATACAGTTTAGCAGCTGTTATGTAAACGCATTTAACCACTGAATATTGTGATTGACCAACCAGAATCAAGCAGAGAACTGTGAAATAGGATTAGTTCGTTTTTATATTTATGTAATATAAAATATTATATTTGTAACATTTTTATATTAAATATTATACACTACAGTTAAAAAATTTGGGGTCAGTTAAAAAAGTTTTTTTTTAATTATTCAAAAGTGATCGTAGAGTCACTTCAAACAGTCTCTTTGAAATAAATGCTGTTCATTTGAATTTTATTAAATAATCTTGAAAAACGCAACAAATGTCCACAAAAAAAAGACTGTTTTCAACATTATTACTAAAAGATTTCTGAAGGATCATGTGACGCTTAATATTGGAGTAATGCCTGCAGAAAATTCATCATTTCTATCACAAAGGAATAATTTTGAGGTTATAATGTGAGAAGAAAGAGACCACGGATTAGTTGAAAAGACGTAACACCAGTGCAGCTATGGGAAATCATAATACAGTATTCAAACATATTTGAGCACTGAATATTATGATTGTCCAATTAGAATCAAGCAGAAAATAGGATTAGTTGATGGTATATCAGAACGGACGCCATATCAGACATGCAGACTGATGACCGGCTGAATGTCGATACAATGAATGAAAAGGATGGGAGGAACGTCACCTTGACCTTTCGGAGGCATTCCCTCATCGCTATGGCCCTTTGGCCTGAATGCTTTAATAAACCCTCATGAAATGAACCCCTAATGCGTGCCAGTGTGCTGACTCGACAGCCATCGCTCGGGTCAATCTGAGTTTGATTATTCTGGCCCTGGCTGACCCAAGCTGAGGTTGAGTCAGGTCAGGAATGAAGCACCTGTCACTTGTATATAATTTGCAAGAGAATGATGAATGTGACTGTAATGGCTAAACCGCTACAGAATTAAATCCAGTGATGAACGTGTAATGACCTCATGATTTACAATAGTTGTTTGCCTTGTGTTGTGTTACATTAGCTTGCATGTTTGGCCTTCAGCGGCCTGTAAAGTTCACACAGTGGTCACACCGCAGCCCCTCAACCCCTGTTAAAGCACTTGTCACCGAAGTTATAGCAGCAGAGGGATGCTTTTACATCTCTCTCGGTCCACAGACCTGTAGTGGAGTGGAGGCAGTGAGAATGTGCTGACAGTCTGAGGCACACTGACTCTCTGGGGTGACCAGACGGCTCCTGCTGACTCAGTGCCAATCGCTCAGTGATGTCTGGCTGCATTCACAGAAACTGAATGAAAGCTCTTCTGATTGAGGCTTGGATAAACAAGTCTTCAAAGAGCAAAGAAGATACATGTTTCTTTTCTTACTCAACGTAATTTTCTAAAATAAATAAACAATTTATAATATTATATTTCTACTTTTAAGTGAAATTGTATTTAATTCTTTATCATTTTTTGATTGAATTCTGGAATATATTTTGTGCATATATATAATTCTGCCTTATATTAATATTTTTATATATATTTTATATATACACACACACACATACATATATGTGACCATGGACCACAAATCCAGTCATAAGGGTCAATTTCTCGAAATTGAGATTTATACATCATCAACTATTTGAATATCTGGAATCTGAGGGTGCAAAAAAATCTAAATATTGAGAAAATCGCCTTTAACGTTGTCCAAATGAAGTTCTTAGCAATGCATATTACTAATCAAAAATTAAGTTTTGATATATTTACGCTAGGAAATTTACAAAATATTTTCATGGAACATGATCTTTACTTAATATCCTAATGATTTTTGGCATAAAAGAAAAATCTATAATTTTGACCCATACAATGTTTTTTTGGCTATTGCTAAAAATATACCCAAGCGACTGGTTTTGTGGTCCAGGGTCACATATACACATGTAGATACATGCACATATACATCAAATAAAAGATACTCTGTAAAAAGAAGTAAAAATCATAGTAAATAAAGCAGAGAAAATACTGAATTCCAACTCATTGTTTGTGCTTTGGATAAAAGTGTCTGACAAATGATTAGAGATGTTGTGTGGAGGTGAATTTAGAGGAAGAACAGGATCAAAATATTTTGAATTGGGGGAAAAAAAAACATTGATTAATCTGATCCCTTGGTTTGGCATAGATCACCATTCAATACTTGTAGATCATAGATTTAAATATAGATTCCATATAAAGTACATGCTAGGATAATGGCTTTCTGATTGGGATTTTCCTTCAAGCTGTTTCACAGAATCACATGAAGCTCTCAAGCAGCACCAGGATCCTGCATGAGATCAATACCAGCTTCACAGACCAATGTTTGATCGTTGACCACAGGTTGATTTTTGTATAATCTTCAACACAAGAGTGCAGCACCTATTAAACCCCCCCAATACCGTGTAGAATGCTGTGATGTTCAAGAAGAATAAAAGCTCGCCTTTTCTCTTTCTTCTGTTGAGTGAATTGCTCCTGAGGCTTGCTGACTGAATACTGATGTGTTAAACATAGAGGTCACGCAGTCGTTTATATTCAACAGTGACTCGTTGAGGAAGATGAAAACCGATCGATACCGGTGTAAACCCTCTGAACCAATGCTGTGTGTTTCAGGAAAGGGAAAATAGGGTCTTGTGGAGGTCTGTAGAACACAAGAAGGTGACTGTTGTCAGATAGGCTCTTACATTCCCATGAGAACAGCAAGGAGGATTTATTAGCCCTGCTTTAAGCACGCAAACTGGTTCAATGTTCTCAAGGTCATTTTTCCCCCTCTAGTCCTCAGATTTGTGTGCAGATCAGCTAAATAAAAATGCAGTGGCCAGCGCTGTCACATCAACATAGTTCCCCCTTTACATTTCCCCAGTTGCCCCCAAAACTCTGAAAATTAAGAAAAAATAAATAAAAAAAAATATATATATATATACTGTATATACCGTATATATATATGTATGACTGGTCACTAGGTGGTATGAATCCACTGGGACCTAAAACTCCAGTTTCTAAGCCCCTTCGGCCCCGAGAGCCCATCATTTATCTAACATGTCTGGGAGGATGTGAAGCACCTGAGCCAGTTAGTCAGGATGTGATGGATCACCGTACTGTTTCCTGCTGATCGCGTCCCTGATCCCTCCCCCATCTCCGTTTTCTTTTCTCTTACCAGTCTCACCATCTCTTCCTATCTCTCCATCTACACCCAGCTGGGACCAGCTCTTCCATCAAGCCCAATTGTCTTTCCGAGCTGACAGTTCCCTCCACACACCCGCAGTTGACCTGCTCTTTATTTGTGTTGCCTAAAATAGCTGGGCTGTCAGTGTATCTGTGCCACTGTAGCGCGATATGGAGTATTAACTTTATCAAAGTCACTTGTAATGTCTCAGCGCTGCTCGAGTCTGCCACCGAGCATTTTTCTGCATGAACACGTTTGATGCTCCTCTGATGTTTGTACCATCAATAGTCTCTCTGGACAACTAAAAATACCTTTCAAAATTCCCACACATAAGTGAAATAATGAATTTATGTTAGTGTTTCTTTCTTCCTTCTTACAAGTCATTAAATATACAGATGTTTTTGTACATGTGCATTTGGAAATGTTTTATATAATAATCTATATAATATATAATTGAATCCGCTTGTAGCATTTCTCACGGCGGTGGAGCAAACCCACTATAGTTTTCTTTAGTCAAGAATGTAGTTGTTTAAACGTCAAATACAGTGGGTACGGAAAGTATTCAGACCCCCTTAAATTTTTCACTCTTTGTTATATTGCAGCCATTTGCTAAAAT
>NW_015652169.1:589150-591874 GCF_001515625.1 Sinocyclocheilus rhinocerous
AAAAAAAAGTTGGTTGTGTCCTATGTTGATGGATAGAAGGACAGGTTTTTGGTTTAAATTCAGCCCTATTCTAATGATTCCCTCTGAGATTTTAACACTTGGTGCGAGTCACATTTTAATTAGCACACTGGATAAAATTGGTGTAGCTTCCTATTAACATCTGGGACTGAACCAAATTAATGTACTTTGCCAATTCGTTGCACATGATTGGGTATTACATTCAGTGTTTTAGGCCACAATGAACAGAAAGGAATCAAGGATATGCAAAACTGGGGAGCAACACAATTCAGTTTTGAATTGTAATTTTTGCACAGGCTGTCAGCAATCTGATAAACATTCTTTACTGGGGCATATGGCAGTTGGACTGATAAACGCAGCTCAGCTGATAAAAAGCTGCTGTTCCTAGTGCATCAAAAAGTCCTCTATTTCCATTCGGATAGAGATTTGGCCTGGTTAGAAAGACGTTAGTTCTCCGTTTCTAAAGCTGTCCTGTTCACAGCCACTAAGCAGGTGCGCGTCAGCTGGACTTGCCCTGCTCTGCAGCCAAAACGAGGATAACAAATGGCTTGGGGGCAGTTGGAAAGAGAGAGCGAGAGAGAGCGAATGAAGGAAAGAAAGAAGTAGAATAAGAAAGCGGCACAATTCTTGCCCAAAAAGCCCTCATTAGGAGCAGAGAGGCATGTGAGGGAGTCAGCTGCTGGGGTGATAAAAGCAGCTGGAGGGATCCAGGAAAAAGCAGCACAGAGAGTCCTGTGTGGGACTGGACCTCAGCCAAACCCAGAGGCCCTGACTCGCATTATATAACCCTACAGTGGAAAGAAAACACAGCAACAGTACAGCTAGACGATATATGACCAGGAAAAGTGTATGCTTTGAATTATAAACAGCCTATTTAGTGAAAGGGGCAAAAGTGCTTTTTGCCCCAAGAAAGTTGTAAAACAAAGATGAGAATGGCTTTGATTGTTATGGCCTGTGATGTTGCTCTAAATGAGATTTTTCCATTTAGTAAATGCTTTGCTTATTAAAAGTGTTTTAAATAATGTTCCTATTGTAACATAATGAACATATTTTCATACTTTGTCATAGCATTTGACCAAGTTCCACTTGATTGTGCTGAACTTGCCTTGAATTTGACAGTGAGGGATACTGTTGCTTCACACTGGCCATGACAGTGAATTCACTGACAGTGAAGCTGTAGCCAAGGTCAAATCGCTGCCTGAATACCAGGGATGTGCAACATTCAAAATTGCACTGAAAATGGCTTTGTTTAAAAATTCCAAAATTCTAATTTAAAGAAGTAGAATTCAAATTACTTGAAATTCAGGGATGAATGGATGGATGGGTGATAGATACTTTGTGTGGATAGATAGATAGATAGATTATTAGATTTACCTTGAAATGCTTGTTTTTATATGGATGTATGGGTGCATAGGCTGATAGGCAGGCAGATAGATGTATGGATAGTAAGATTGATATATATATATATATATATATATACAGGTGCATCTCAATAATTTTTGTCCAGTAATAATGAATGACAAGGAAAATCTATCAAGTCATCAAAGAAAAGAAAAAAACTGTTTCAACAAAAATATTAAGCAGCACAACCATTTTCTACTGTGATAATAAGAAGAAATTTTACTTGAGCAACAAATCAGCATATTAGAATTATTTCTGAAGGATCATGTGACACTGAATACTGGAGTAAATTAAAAATTTTAAATAAATAAATAAATGAAAATCGTAATAAGTTTTTCACAATAAATAGAGCTTTCGTCAGCATAAGAAACATATTTCAAAAACATTTTCAAAATCATACCGACCCCAAACTTTTGAATGGTCGTATATATTTTTAAGTGCATTTACAAATGTGTCACCTCATCTTAGCGCTTTGCTTTCTCTTCTTAAGCAGATGCGATCTGTGTATATACAGTAACTACCTGGGTAGCACTTTCTCTGGATCGCATCTGCTGTGAACTTCTACTCATCATTTAAACAGCAGAGAAATTAAACTCCAAATGTTTGCACTGAAACAAGGAATTCAGTCTGGAGCTCACTTGGTCTGGCATCTGCTTCACTTTAATCTGAGTTGTTTAAAGACATAAAAGAAGTGTCTTTATATCAAGGACATGTTGACAGTCTTGGTGGTAAAAGAATTACAAACAGAAGTTCTAAACATCTGACAGCTGCAGGCCAAGACTAGCATTACTCGAAAGGGGGAAAACATGAAAGAAATGAGTCATTTGGCGCCAAAATTTCTCCATCCAGAGCAAAAGTAGCAGCACAAGTATGAATAAAAGTCATTTTATCCTGGTTCTCTGGCTTTGGCAGATTGTCTTTTATTCATTCTTTGCAGCGAGCACACAGTGCTCGACTCTCTGTAAGTCTGTTTGCCTAATCTGCTACCCATTTAGCAGCTGCTCTTCTGGCAGACTGGCGTTTTGGTCACCATGGAAATGTCCAGCCAGGCCTGTGATGGTTGTTTTGGCACATTGCCTGGATAATGAGGTAGCGCTGTCTCATTTGTTTTCTTTGCACTCTTCATCTTTGTTGATAGAGTGGACAGCCAGGGGCCTTTAATCGATGAAGGGCAAATTTAAGGTGTAAAAGCCATGTGCCAAGCCCAGTTAACTGCCCTCACCAGCTGTTGGTGAATCTGTGCCAGCCTTTAACAGAGGCCAGGCTGTGTGTGTGTGTGTGTGTGTGTGTGTGTGTGTGTGTGTG
>NW_015652169.1:591884-595082 GCF_001515625.1 Sinocyclocheilus rhinocerous
CTGGTATAAAAATAAAGTAAACAAAGTTTTTTTTTAAATTGTAAAAATGCAGAAAGTTTCCTGTAAGGGGTAGGTTTAGGTGTAGGGTTGGTGTATGGTGATAGAATATACAGTTTGTACAGTATCATTACTGTATATTCAGTAATGATAGCAGTAATGTATATACAAATGCAAGATGGCGCCGACGCTGATGGCTGCCTCCGAGGCGTGCTCCGCAGTTGTTTTTATGTTTTTGTTAGTTTGTCCTGTCTTTAGTTATATCCCTGCAATCAGTTTCACCAGAGACGAATTGCTGGACATTCGGCAGTACACACCACCCGATATTTCACCGGTTTTCGACTATTCTGATGTTTTGCTGGACATTGTAGTCGGGGGAGCTGCGGCGCTGATCAACCGCTTCAGGACGCGCAGACGGGGGAAGCAAGCCGGCGCGCTCGTGAAGCTCAGGCAGCGCGGATTCAGAACGCCGTTGCCAAGCATCCATCTGGCAAATCTCCGCTCTCTACCCAACAAAACAGACGAACTTCTTCTGCTCTCCCGGACAAATAAGGATTTTTCAAACTCTGCTGCTCTGTGTTTCACGGAAACCTGGCCGAAAGACGCCATTCCGGACAGCGCGTTGAGTCTCCCGGGCTTTCAGCTGTTTAGAGCAGATCGCGACGCAGAATCAACGGGGAAATCGCGCGGCGTAAAACTCATTCTGATTCTGATTCTGATTACGCCTATGGAATGTCCCCATTTAGATAGCTAAGTAAACGTGTGTGTGTGTGTGTTTGTTTGGGGGACAAGACCCCTCAATTGTATCCTCCTGTGAAGGGTTCAATATAATCAACTTTACTTTTTCTTCCTAGATAAAGCCAAACAGAGCATGTGACTTTCAATTACTTCTCTGGCATGCCAACAAAACTTCATTTCCTATTTGAAAGGTGACGCTGTTTAGTGAGTGAGAAGGACACTTCATCATGCTGCTAATTAATCAAACAGAGAGTCTGTTTGCATGGAATTGTCACATCTAATACAGCTTGATATCGGTTGTCATGGTGAATCATAATCATTAGTGACTTCATCATTGATCACTGCTGACTCATTATGAGCCATAAATTAGTGCCACTTGCATGTGTCTTACAT
Source organism: Sinocyclocheilus rhinocerous (assembly GCF_001515625.1). Taxonomy (NCBI): domain Eukaryota; kingdom Metazoa; phylum Chordata; class Actinopteri; order Cypriniformes; family Cyprinidae; genus Sinocyclocheilus; species Sinocyclocheilus rhinocerous. The sequence goes on from NW_015652169.1 coordinate 593,013, forward strand.
TGCTGATGGACAATATAGACAAAAGTTAGAAAAGAAATGTATTTTTCATGATCTTAAACCTTGTGATCAAAAAGCTAGGACTTAAATACAAGAAATTGGTTTTGTACACTTTTATAGAAATTTGAGTTATATACTATATCATATTATAGTTTAGTATTTTAGTTTAATTATAGTTACATTTATATAGTACATTTTAAATTGAACTATAAATAGATGTTCTATTTATATGGATATTTCTAATAAATGTAAACTATAACAACATTATAGCAACATATGTAGTAATTATAGTAATAGTAATAATATATATTAATAAAATCAATACTTTTTTCAATTTTTTTTTTTAGGGCTCAATAGTGGAGGTATTTTAGGTAGATAATACTGGGGTTTTTTTGCACACAACTTAATTCCATTACTTCCATATTTGCTATTTCATAGTTTTGATGACTTATAATGATAAAATTATTATAAAATATTTTTGCGCACAACCTAATTCCATTACTTTCATTTGTGCTATTTCATAGTTTATGACTTTTATAATTATAAAATTAAGTTTTGCACACAACTTAATTCCATTACTTCCATTTGTGCTATTTCATAGTTTTGATGACTTTTATAATTAGAAATTATTATAAAATATCAGAAATAGGGAGTATGTGCAACCAAACCTTTGACTGGCATCATAGATTATTATTTAAATATCCATTATAAAATATATTATCTAAATATCCATTTGTCATTTGCTTTTAACTTCTAGCAGAACAAAAAAAAAATCTTTGAAGACCTCAATGTCTGCTTTTGTATTTGTATTTATAGACTTTCCTGCATGTAATTCATGGCATTATTGGAAATGAGCCAGTGACTATTCTAGAATCCATGCTGGTATTTTAGGATCGGCCTGTTCTGTACTCACTGCTGGATGTGGCAGCAAATAACACCAAGTGATTGATTCCTTGTGGGGGTTATGTGGGACACCAAGTGTGCCATTATAGAACAGTGAAGGAATAATGTGCCAGCACCTCATGCACATCAACACAACATCTCTTTGTTTCAGAGTTGATCTCAATAATTCACATCTGCACATTTATCAGCCTGTGCCAAGATGTGATATCAGGTGAGAGAACAAGTTCCTCCACTTTGAATTTCTGCTCTCTCTGCTTTATAACAAACAACAGATCACTAGAGAGGGAAACCTCGATAGACATGTAGACGTGTGGTTTTATTGGTGAGCGCATATCCAGGTTTAAAGGAACTCTTTGAACTGTAACTAGAAACAGACACGAGCTTTTTGTGGCTGCGCTGCAGACAGCCAGCGGACCGATGAAGCAGTGTGAGCTGTCAGATAAGGAAGCCTGCAAGGGAATAGAGAAGAGGTTTCAAACACCTGAATACTATAAATAAGACTGCTGGGGTTTTTATCTATTCATATGTATTAAAGTTAGTTTGCACCTGAACTGTTCAACGACAGACAGGTGAGAGATCTAGGAATATCATGCAGTTTTTACAGAGAATCACAAAAATGATTATATTTTTCTCTGAATCAGGGTCATTGGCTCAACAGTCACTGTGTAGTGGGAGCAGTAAAATAGAGATATTTATTTATAGATATATACACCCCATGCAACGTGCCTATCAATGGGCATGGCAAGTGCTGGGGTTCATGTATCCATACTTAGAATATATACTACTGAAGATCTGTTTACACTAGATATACCAAGTACTGTATACTGCAAATACATCAGGAACATTTTGATTGCTTTGCTCTCAATTTGTTACCAGAAAATCCTAATAATATTGCATTGTGAAGCAGTTTGTATATATGATCTATAATCTGTATAATATTAAGACCTTAGTTCCACATACACTGTCAGTCTATATGTTACTTCTTTATACATTATACCATTTTAATACAAAAATACAGTAAAAGCATGAATATTATGAAATGTTTTATAACAATTTAAAATAACTGATGTTGAAAATGGTTGTGCTGGAACTATCATTAAAAATTATAAATGTCTTTACGGTCACTTTTGATTAGTTTAATTCACACAAGTATTAATTTATCTTTTTTTC
>NW_015652169.1:595159-600015 GCF_001515625.1 Sinocyclocheilus rhinocerous
ACACACACACATTGTATTTGTGTATTTGGCCATATTGTATGTAAAATGTAAGTTACTTCTTGTTTATACGTTATAGAACATGATATCATACAAGTTGCTGAAGTGTAAAAAAAAAAAAACTGAAGTCATAAAGCAAAGTGCGAATATAATGCTGTATACTTGTATATATGGCAAGTCTATTCATGCAAGGCCTTTCTTTGACACACAATCTTTAAGTGTCTGTCTGCTTGTATAGAATTGTGCCATTGATCTTTAAACTAGAGGGTTATCTGATAAGACTCAACTTTTCAGCTGCTTACTAAAGACCTTGTACACAATGGCTCCAATGTGCTCCGAGAACACTTCTCTAACAACACTACCATGAAAAAACAGCAAATCGTCCATCACTGCTTTACAAGTTGCTGAAGTGTAAAAAAAAAAAACTGAAGTCATAAAGCACAGTGCGAATATAATGCTGTATACTTGTATATATGGCAAGTCTATTCATGCAAGGCCTTTCTTTGACACACAATCTTTAAGTGTCTGTCTGCTTGTATAGAATTGTGCCATTGATCTTTAAACTACAAGGTTATCCGATAAGACTCAACTTTTCAGCTGCTTCCTAAAGACCTTGTACACAATGGCTCCAGTGTGCTCCAAGAACACTTCTTTAACAACACGATCATGAAAAACAGCAAATCGTCCATCACTGCTTTGTGCGTAACTATGATTTACTACTTACCATTCATATTACTGAGGAAAAAAAGAGTGCATGCAAAAGACATTGGTTATATTGAGAGTATTTGCACTGGCAGAGATCCAGTGTACCATCATATTACTCATGCATAGACCTGCCTCATGAAGAGCATTCATTACATTCACACAGTGTTATATGTCACCAGTGCATCCCAGCAGTTGTTTCGCATAAAAGCGGCTGATTGGAAAGAATGCTGCCTCCTGGCACTATAATGCATATGCCATTGCCTACTCAGCACTTTAGTGTTTGAAATATTGTGTCGAGCTGAGACAGGGAAAGGCAGTGTTACTTCTTATGTGTGAACATGTCCCGTCTCGGCAGCCCGTGGAGTTTTCTCAGTTTACCCAGGGTGTGCCTGACTCTGAATTACATAATGTACCTGTGCCAGTGACAAATGGCTGTTAAAGTGCCCAGTTCTCAACAGATTCAACAAAGCGGTGGGCCTCAGTATGCCAGAGGGAAAGAGTGGAGAAATCCACGAGGTCGTTCCCGGGCCAGGCTCCATCTGCCGTCATTCATCTTTCATGCTCCTTTAAGTAATTCTTTGAAAACTAAGCGAGTGTGTTTTGCCGCTTTCATGGACCAGAGCCCTACTACAGCTGACTTTGGAACAGACATTTTTGTGTTGCTGTATCTTACAGGTCTAATCCTTTCACATGTGGTGTCAGGCTCTGTGTATACAGCGGCGTCTCTCTCCGAGGGCCGGAAAGAGGCTTTGTCACTCACATTGTGCATGTCCCATTATTGAGTGTAATTGGATCCTTTGCAGTTTTGGTTGAATTAGCAGTTCTGTTGTTCCTTTAGCTCTATGTATTAAGAGTCTTTTTTTTAGGGGGGTCAGGATGGCCTTTGGTAATGTACAGTGACCCCAAAAAAGTATTTGGACACCCAAAATGAAACATTTGTCATCATTTACTCACCCTCGTGTTGTTTCAAAGCTGTATAACTTTCCTTCTTCTGTTGAACACAAAAGAAGATATTTTGAAGACTGATTTAACTGGTTTTATCCTTATAAAGTCAGTGGAGTTTAAAATAACATTAAACACCATTGACTTTCAGTGTATGGACAAAAAACACTGAGGCATTTTTCATCTTTTATGTTCCACAGAAGAAAGAAAGTCTTACAGGTTTGGAACGACGTGTGGGTGAGTAAATGATGACAGATGCTGCATTTTTGACTGAACTACACTTTAAACTATGATTTGTTCTGTGACAGACTAGTTTGGTGTAACTTAGATTCAGAAAAACTGTGTCAAATATATGTAACATAAATTTATTTAAATTAAAACAAGTCCCAGTGCTGATAACCAGAAAGTGTTATACAATACACTGTCTTTATCTTGAACAAAAAAAAATATTGTTTTAGAATTTGAAACTTACAAACACATTTTTAACATGATTTTTTTTAAACATGTTTGTGCTGTTCTTTAAAATAAATGCTACTTGGTTTAATATTTTGTTATATAATGCAAAGTAGTGCTGTCAAAAGATAAATCGCGATTAACAAAAACAAAAACTTTTATTTTGGATGTGATTAATCGCGATTAATCGACAAACACATTTTTAACATGATTTTTTTTAAACATGTTTGTGCTGTTCTTTAAAATAAATGCTACTTGGTTTAATATTTTGTTATATAATGCAAAGTAGTGCTGTCAAAAGATTAATCGCGATTAACAAAAACAAAAACTTTTATTTTGGATGTGAATAATCGTGATTAATCGTTTGACAGCACTTATGCAAAGTCATGTAGTGTGTTCAAATGCTTTTTGGGACTGATGTATAAATAAATATTTAATCAATTCTATTGTAGGGCTCTAATCCACACGTTTTTTCAATTTAAATCTGCATTAGCCTCAGTCTACCCAAATACGCATTATGAGTCTACCAAGTTCATATACATCAACTCATGAGGTTATGGTTCAGCTATTCAGAAAGTCTCCAAATTACGGATCAGTCGTTCTCTAAAATAGAAGCAACCCCAGCCTCTCATCAGTGGGCTTATCTGAAGCAGACAGATGAGGCATCCATTCACTCCACAGCAGAGGTGTAAAGTATTGGAGTAAATGTAATTAGTTACTGTACTTGAGTATCTTTTCGGGTACTTTGTAGTTGTACTGAGTATCAAAGATATTAGCAACTTTCAGTACAGTCTATTGAGAACCAGCATGCGACGTATAGCACCACCCTCGTCCCTAAATAAGCATTGTTTAGGTGACTGTAAATGATGTGGTTCGTTGTGAATAATGCACTTGGTGGTAGGATGTTTTCATTGATTGCAGATGGTCGGGGTTCAGCCATAAAGCCACAGAAAAGGAGCACTGTTAAGTGTTATACAGTGGTCACCCATAATGGTTAAACCTCCTCTTTATTTTTAAGCATGGAAGGGTTCAAATCAAGGTGTTGTAATTAGTGGTTGGTCAGCTCTTATATCACAGTCTTCACTGCCACACTAGCTGGTAACTATCTTGTCTCTTTGAAGAGGAGTTGAACTTGTGCCCAGACAACTGCAGTGACTATTGTAATTATGCGTCAGATGGGACGCCGACTGGGGCCCGCTAATTTGGGTGAATGTGTTAGATGCCTGTGTGTGTCCCCCTCTGTTCTGCCTGGATACAGAGTGCTCTTTCAGGCTTAATGTCAGCGTTGGCTCAGTCAGGCTTTCCATACATCTCCCCAAACTGCCTCCAGACACTACACCAACAAAGGAAATGTGGAGACAATGGAGGTTTTTATAGCATCCAGGGCTGTAAAGGCTCAAACGCACAGACATGTGAGAGTGTGTGATTTATAAAAGAGCGTATAAATCAGGAGTTGTGAGGTCTCCAAATGTTAGTGGTGATACGGGAGTTCACGTTGAATGCACAGAAGTATAGTGGTTTAAATGTGGGTCGCAAGGAGATACTATAGAATCTGTACTCATCCCGCTGAGCCACTTCATCAGTCAAGAGATTGTTGAGGTGATGATGGCTCTGGTCCAAAACCTAGTGAGTTGCATGTGTGTAGGTTGCGTTTTAAAACACTACTGAAGCAAAGGCTGTTTCTATTTGGCCAATTCAGTCCCATACTACATTTCCAAAAGCTCAGTGAAAAAAATCCATCCAAGATCACTATGAAATTTTGAAAGCAAACTATATTTTTCCACCAAGGTTACATTAAATTGAAACATTATTTTATTATTAAAAAAAATCACCATTATATGTCAAATAAATGCTGTACGTAAATGCTATAATTTAATTTAATATATATATATACACACTACCATTCAAAAGTCTCTTGTACTAACCAAGGCTGCATTTATTTGATTAAAAATACTTTAAATAGTAACATTAAGTATTACTACAATTTTAATAACTGTTTTAATTTTTTTTTTAATTCCTGTGATGCAAGGCTGAATTTTTAGCAGCCATTACTCCAGTCTTCAGTGTCAGATGATCCTTCAGAAATCACTCTAATATGCTTATTTAATGCTCAAGAAACATTTTGTTTATGATTATCAATGATGAAAACAGTTGTGCTGTTTTTTTTTTCAAACTGTGATACATTCCTTTCAAGAATAGAAAAAAAAATAGAAAGTTCAAAAGAACAGCATTTCTTTGATATTGAAATAAAATTGAATGCGTCCTCCTTGCTGAATAAAAGTATTAATTTCTTAAAAAAATAAAAAATCTTACCTACCCCAAACATTTATATGGTATTGTGTATTTACATAATTACAATATATTTAAGTCTGATATTATATATGAATTATAATAATAACTTCCTGTGAGATTATTACAATGTTCAATTTGAGGTTTCTTCAATGTTTTCTGTAGCACTTTCCATCATACACTCTTAAAAATAAATGTGTCTTTAGGAAGCTGAACAAAGTTATCTTTCCCTTCCAACCAAAAACACACTTCTTTGGATTGGAGTCATTCTTCCCGAGCAAGTCCCGTGCAGCGCTGCCGGCCTGCCGCCGGATGAAGCGCATTGATGGGCGCGATCTCGCTCTTGCTCTGGTCGATGCGTGCGCGGGCGCTTTCTTCCGGGAGAAATGCCCATATAAAGAGTTTCACACTCGTTTACGTCATTAAGAGCCATGATCGAAAAAAAACTCTCCGAAACTTGTACGAACCCG
>NW_015652169.1:600310-605454 GCF_001515625.1 Sinocyclocheilus rhinocerous
TTTTATAGCTGGGACCGCTCCATCTTTCAGTATCAAACAATGTGCAAATCCAGAGTCGAACTGGACCTTGTTTATAAAACGTTCGTCAACAAACACAAAAACTGACACTCCGTTGCTGCCCATATAAGGAGTTCCACCCTCGTTTACGTCATTAAGAGCCACGATCGAAAAAAACTCTCCGAAACTTGTACGAACCCGGGAAAGTTAGATTTTTGGCACAGAAATACTCTGTCATACATCCAAATTGTTTTTTGAAACTTTGTCCATGCTTAGCATGAGAATCCAACTCTTTAACAGTGTAAACAACTCCGAATGCATGAAACAGCCCCCTTTAAAGAACCATCTCTTTCTTACCTTTTTATAACTTTAAGAGCCTTCTTTCGCCGCAAAGAACATTTGGTGAAACAGAAAGGTTCTTCCGATGTTAAAGGTTCTTTATGGAACCATTTAGACAAAAAAGGTTCTTCTATGGCATCGTGAAGCACATTTATTTTTAAGAGTGTAGGTGCGAATAGCTTGTAGGGCATTTCTCACAGAGCTTAGATCACCTCAAACTGAAGTGTTGAAAAGTCAGAGCGTCAGTGCTTTCTGTTGCTCCATGATCACTTGAAGTGAGCCAGTGAGCGGATGAAAATGGGCTGGATCTGGACAATAGATACTCATCAGTGAGTGGGTGAAAATGGATTGGATCTGGAATGGAGTGACTACAGAGCAAGGCAGTGCTCATGCTCACGATTCCAGTCAACTCACTGATTTTTGCAGTTATACTGAATATCAGCACAGATGTGAATACCTCACGTTCTATACACATGAGGTAGACAGCGTCATGGGCTTTTGCAGGTCACTGTTCCACATTGTCATAAAAGAGGAATTTTTTCAAGCTGTTATAAGGTTACTGAAGTTTCTGTCCTGACATGACATTCACAGGGCCTTTTTAAAAAAGCAGCTTATGGGTTTAAAAAGACATGAGGGCAAAAAAATGAAGACAGAATTGTCATTTTTGGGTGAACTATCCCTTTAAGCTGTGTGTCAAAGGCCTCTGACACACTGTCCTTTGCAGCGCGCCAAGCCAACTAATTCCCCTCGGCTGCTTACTTCTGCACAATGAGCAATTCGTGACACATCTCGTTATGTGTAAACCAGAAGAGGGAAGGATGAGGAATAAGAAGAAGTCAGGATGGTGAAAAGTGGAATTAAAAGAGGAGAAGAAGATAGAGACAGAGGAAGAGAGAGAGAGAGTAAGAGACAGGGATATTTTTAGGAGTCTCCTCTCTGACCACTTCAGTGGCTCGGGCCTCGTGCCTGGAGCTTCTGGTTTCATTGTGCAACCCGGCATCCAAAGAGACGCCATTTATCCAACCGGAGACAGGGCTCACTTTGTCTGTGTGCACCACAGTGAGGGTACCTAAAGACAACTTCAGCCTCCGCTACTGCTACTCAATAAAAGGGAACAGCTGTATCGAGGCCACGCTCCTAAAAATAACGTTCCCAGTTTAATTAGGGGCTGTCAGGAGTCCTCTGCATCCTGCCAAAAGGCCGGAGTTTGGAGGGGAATCAAGGTCAGCTGAAAAAATGAGTAAAAGCTTTCTTTGATGTGCCATTTCATTCTATTTGATACTTTTGAATATATTTTATGTGCTATTGTTGTTTTAAAGATCACTTTTATTCATTTAGTCTAGTTTCACATGGATTATATTGCAGAACCAGTATTTATTTTAAAGATGGAGTGTGTCTGTGCCGGTCTTAAGTTGCACTGTACACACGTGAAAGATTCCTGTGGGAATTACAATTAACTGACTGGTCTGGAGAACCCTGGGATAGTTTAACTCTGCCCTGACCACTGTTAATAAATAATGAGCAGCACATTACCTCTGTCTAATGATTCCATAAGCTTCTGATTAATATTGTAGAACTCTATATCCGCTGTTTGCTGGCATGATTCCTGTGGGAACTGAAGCTGAAAAAACAGCTGTGAAAGCAGCAGTGTTGAAGTGACATTAAGACCTGCAATTAGAGGAAACATGAAAATTCGGTCATCATTTTCTCACCTTGCTCTTTCTTTCTTTTATTTCTCATAAATGTTGTTGGTAATTGGTTGTTCAATAGAAAAAGAAAATAGAAAAGTAAGAACACAATTCTTTCTGAAGAAATGTTGCATTATAAGCTTAACAGTCACAAGCAAAATAAATGTGCAATTTCATCTCAAAGCTTGTAATAATGTTGTTGTTTTTTATTTCTTTATTATTAAATACACCAACTGCATTTTGTGTTATTGGATTGCAATGATTGGACTATTTACTGTTGTGTCAGAAAGAAAAATAACACTAATTACAAATCAGATATCAGACATGTCAAAACAAAAATAATGAGGATTGTATTCTTTTTTGTGTGAAGAAACAAAATACGTTTGGAAGAACATGAGGATAAATAAAGAACAACTTTTCATTTTGGGGTGAACGTTCCCCTGAAAGTTAAAAGCAACTGGTCAAACAGTGGTTTCTTGGTTTAACATTACAACCTCATGTTGTTCATTTGTATACTGTAAGAAAATTCCTAATGTTTCACTCATGAGTGACTGTCGAATTTTTAACCATGATCTTAACACTTGTGCTTTGATGTTTAGCTTTAATTTGGTCAATATGCTGTTGTTTCTATTATATCGTGTTTCTTTTTTCCATGACTTTAAGAGGTAATGATTTTCCAGCACAATACATAAACTAACCAACCATTTAAGCCTTGTATTTTATGTCTCACTGATAGTGGAAATATTCTTCTCGCTATAGTCTTTAGTCACACTGTCTTCTCTCTTTAGCACACAAACATGCTTTCATTCTGAGGTCCAGGTTCTTGCCCTCTTGCCACGTTATTCTCATTATGTCATAATCTAATATTATCCCTCAAACACCATATTTCACTGAATGCAGCCTTTTTTAGATGCATATACGCTTCTCAAAGGGGTTGGAATCAATAGCCGTTTTCTGTCTGAGAGCAATAGTGTAATTATTGGTCTTTGGCTGTGTTGTATTGGGTCAGTGGAAGCCTGGCTGTTTCAGCCCTCACTGCCCCCTGTGTTGATCCTCTATTTTAAGCATGCCAACAGTTTGCATTGATAGGAAGCAATTAAAGGGGTCAGAGGTGAGGTGATTAGCAGTAATTATGGGGAAAAGACGACTGAGTGCATGAACGTGCTTAGACGAGGTCACTGGTCACCATCTAATGTGACAGCCGTGTGGCTCAGCTACTTTATGAATAGCTGATTCAACATGCATTTGCACTTTCCTGTTTTAAAAATGTATAACCTTAAATGCACCAGCGTTATTTGCATATTTTATTTAAATATTCGCAAAAATTTACTCTTGTAGCTCAGACTCTAGCTGGACTTTACCCAACCGAGCATGCATGTGGTCATTTCTGTCTCCTGTCCTTTGTAACTTTTGAGAGAAGAGTTAATAACGGTTGGCTGGTGTTAATGAAGCACTTGAATGAAAGCGCTAAAGTGGGTTTGTGGCATTGTTACTTTGATCAGTCATCAGTGATGGCGATAACCATGATTACCATGCCAAAGTAATGTAGTTACTAGAATTAATGTTTCTCCTTCTATTTTATCACATCACATCTGGTTAGGAAACACTCTTGCAATGTGCTATGATCAGTCAATAATGTGCTCAAACACAATATTTAAGCTCAAAGTGTATTCAAAACTGTGCTGAAATCAGTTAATATGTGATGTTTAATGTACAGTTGAGAGCATTTCATTAGATGGCAAAATCATACAAGTTGGGTTGTACGTTTTCTTGAATAACTGGTATATGCATAAAAATGGTGTAGAAATGTAGATTTTGGTGAAGATATTTTCACTCAGAAATTGGTTGAATTTCACAAACAATTAGAAAGAAATGGCAAGTAACGCACCGAATGAAATGGCAAGTTTGAAGTAGAAAAACTGCTATATTATTTTCTTCCAACACATTTCATTAGATGGCAAAATCATACAAGCTGGGTTGTACGTTTTCTTGAATAACTGGTATATGCATAAAAATGGTGTAGAATTTGGTGTAGAAATGTAGATTTTGGTGAAGATATTTTCACTCAGAAATTGGTTGAATTTCACAAACAATTAGAAAGAAATGGCAAGTAACGCACCGAATGAAATGGCAAGTTTGAAGTAGAAAAACTGCTATATTATTTTCTTCCAACACATACAGTGGATCCAAAAAGTATTTATACACTTTTGGGAACTTAAGTCACATTTAGATATCAGCTTATCATTAAATTAAACACAAAATACAACCCTTTTTCATAAAATGTCAAAATTATACAAGTTTGCAAAATTTCACATTTCAAGTTGGAGAAATCACAAATTTACACCCAAACATGCAACCAAAACTTAAAGCTAAGCATGAAGCCCCAGCCCTAAACATAACCATGTTTGTTATAGAAATACAAAAGCATATGGAATTTGTATTTATACTAAGTCGTATGATTTCATATGATTGAATTTGAATTATCATATATGTTGTCATAACAGTGTGTTGGCATTTCAAGTTTCGACTCTCACACTGTAAATGTTCATTTCTAGCATTACAGTTTTTCTCGATTGCTAACACACTATAACTGATTCATTTGGCCCAATTTTACAAAACTGATGACACACAGGTCAGAATCTCGATGATATGAACAAGAGCACAGCTGATTATGTGTTTTGGAAAATGAATCCTGGTAGTGGTAGCCTACAGACTCATCTAAAAGGTTTCAAAACTACTTACACAATACACATACAATATAATCACAGTACATAGCAGCAGTACTTCAGATGAGAGAACTTTCATTATTCTATGTACAGCAAATACTGTAGCACATGTTGTATAGTACACCCTCAAACTCACTACTGTTGGATTTATTTGTAGCCAAGTAGTCCTTACATGTACTCTATTTTTGCAGAACTGAGAGACTACTGTCTAGAGGAGGCAGAGAAGTCTTTTGTCAGAAGACTAAGAAACTGCTATAACAAATAAGGATAGGACACTACCAATAATGTAATGCAATTTGGCAGAGGATGCTGAATGGATGGATGAATGAATGAATTTTTTATTCCAATGTGTGTTTACTGTATATTCAGTTGTTTGGTCTTTGAACTTTTCTCT
>NW_015652169.1:606180-618190 GCF_001515625.1 Sinocyclocheilus rhinocerous
ACTACCAATACTGTAATGCAATTTGGCAGAGGATGCTGAATGAATGAATGAATTTATTTATTTATTTCTGTAAAGTAACTGACAGTATACTCCAGTGTGTGTTTACTGTACATTGTTATTTGGTTTTTGAACTTTTCTCTTCTAGTGCTTTTCATCTACTGTAAGATCTCTTTACAGTAGTGTAATGAAAGTAAACTTTTCTTACAGTTTAATGCTGAATTTTACTGTATCTGCATCCCTCTATTTATGCCATATACTGTAACAGACATTGACTAGCAAAGGGATTCCTATTTCCCAAAAGGAGGTTTTTGTAAGTGTTTTGAATTGATCTCACTAGTGTTCTCTAGGCAGTGAAGTAATGTGTGTATTTGACAGGTCTGTGTATCATCTGAGGCCAAAGTTTGAGTCTGACAAAAGAGAACATGTTTTTGACTAAACTATTTGATTTTGACCTGGAAGTTTGAAGTTTGCACAAGTTGGTGTATAGTTTTGAGATTGTGTTTATAGTTGGTGAAATGGTGAATTGTTTCATGAATTGTGTGTTAGCAATCGAGAAAAACTGTAATAAACGTTGCTCTACCTCAGTGAGAGATCGTATTTGTCTGAGGTGCTCTGAAATATTGGAGGTCTTGTTTGTGATGCGTGAATATGTATAATGAGCAGCGCTGTCGACAGAGTGAAACTCCCTTCAGGACTTCCTCATAAATCAACAAGGTGTGCTGACTAGAAGTCTCCATGGATATTTCTGCTTCCAAGAACTGGGCAACACATTCATTTCCAATAATTTCCCAGGCCTGACGCTTCACAGAAAGAGACTCTTTTAACTATCCTGTGTGAAGTGCTTAAAATATTGGACACATCTTACGTACTGTTCCAGATTCAGTAATACTAACAAATATGCAGACTGTATACACAACCGTAGTGCAATTAAACTCATAACACAGCTCAGTTGTGAGCTAGTATTCATGATGCTTATTTTGCTGTGCTCTTTCCACAGGCTCACGCGGTCATACCTCTGCTTCAGATAAACGGCGAGCACACAGCAGCACATTCCTGCTCTCACATGGATGCAGTATGTGTTCTCCACTTTCTGAGAAGGAGGCTCCTCTCTCTGGTTGCTGTAAATCATATTTGTAACCTTGGACCACACAGTGTAGTGAGCTCAGCCCAGGCCACAGGCGCAGAGGATGGGACATTGAATGGAGAGATGCTAAACAGAGCAGGAAGTGCACTTAATAGAGACTCTGCCAAATTATTAAAGGAAATAAGTGCCCTCTTTTGTGGCTTGCTCTGGAAATTCTCTAGAAGTTATGCAATGATGTATTTAAGAACGATCAATCAAACTTTTTAAGTCTCTCTCTGAGGTTTATCCTAGTATGTAAGCAGACTTGTCTTCAAGTTGATTGTTCTTGGGAGATTTTTTGCCTAAACCAGTGTCCCTTTAAAGGTGGATTACACTCTTACAGATTAAAGTATACAAGCAAGGAGATTTCATTTTTGTCTCTATACAAAAAAAAAAAGTGTTTTATGACAGATGCCACAGTTCATCCCATCAACTTTCTCTGAAAGAAAAACATTCTATAATGACCCTTTCAACTCAAAATCCTGTGGTTTATACTAATAAGCCTAGTTGTGAGTCGCTGCTGCTTACATGGTAATTCACATGGACATAGTATAGGGCCCTATGATTTCCGTGATGCCAAATTTTGGATGGATACATCAAAAATAGGTCAGCACACTTAAATCAAAAAGCAATTTGGACTAGTGTCTGTGAATAAAAAGCCACAAAAATAGCATTTAAATATGAATCCTTCATGTTCTGTGTAAATGAATGACACAGACCAGCGGTTTTGTTTACTACACACATTCTGAAGCAGAAGCCTCTGCCGCCTCAATATATAAGTACATGAACACATAAACATAACCTCTAGAACAGCTCTGAAAGTCACTTCATGAGCATTTTACTGTTTAGATATGCTTTTTCAACAAAGTCTAGAGAAATTAAAACTAAAAGGAAAAAAAACGGTATCCAGAAAAATTTAAATGTAAAAGAATTTAATTTGGAAAAAAATTTAATGAATTTGGGAAAAAATACAACTGATTTCATAGGGTCCCCTATTACATATAGAAATTAGTACAGATAAAGGCCATGTTCTTCTAAATCAAAGTATTTCTATTCTATTCTATTCTATTTTGTTCTATTCTGTTCTGTTCTAAAAGTCCCCCAGGGGAAATTTGGTGTAGACTTCATGTTGCAACTTAGGCATGTACATAGAAGATCAGGCCCTTTCTTTCAGAACATGCTTCACAACTCCTTGTTCAAGCACTTGTTCTATCCAGGCTTGACTACTGCAATGCTCTCTTGGCAGGTCTTCCAGCCAGTTCTATCAAACCTTTACAATTAATCCAGAACGCGGCAGCAAAATAAATTTTTAATGAGCCAAAAAGAATGCACGTCACACCTCTGTTTATCAATTTGCACTGGCTACCAATAGCTTCTCGCATAAAAATCAAAGTTCATTTACTGCTTGTTTTCTTTTAAAAAAAACACTAGCTTTTCTAATCTTTTTGTACTCTATTTGTTTTCTTTTTATTTATTATACAATTAACAAAAGCAAAAAAGGCCTCTAACACTAGCTTGCTCTATTCTTTCTGTTTTCTTTTTATTTATTATATAATTTTATTAAAAAACCTTGCTATGTGTACTGCGTTAGGCTAACTGAGACTTGTTATAGCACTTGTATATCATTGCTGTTTTGTTGATTTTGATAGCTTCCATTGTCCTCATTTGTAAGTCGCTTTGGATAAAAGCGTCTGCTAAATGACTAAATGTAAATGTAATGTACAACTGAAAAATGACCCCCATAAGAGGATAGTCTTCTTTTGTGTTCCACAGATTAAATGAAGTTATACAAATTTGGAACAATTCCATTTTTGGTTGAACTGTCACTTCAAAATTCACACTCTTTTGGTTCAGAGGAGGGGAATTTTGCAACTCATTGTCAAACCATTCTTTATTTCACCCTTGACCTTAATTGTTCTAAATTGAGGTCAGCCATTTAAAGCCAGTTGCCCACTTACCAACTTGAGATAGAGTGATAATGGTAGGGGATGTCACACCTTTTTGCAGCCGAAGTCTCACCACCTACTTTTGAGGGTTTGTCACACTGCTTGTTTACAAATAAAGAAGTGATGAATTAAACTTATGCCTATAGCATTTCTCACTGGTTACGGGCCATGTATTGCAACACCTTTGGCAGCAAATAATGAAGCTTGTTATAAAAACTGGAGGAACGTAAACCATAACCATGAACAACAATCAGTCTTTGTGCAGCAAAAAATTGGACCACACTATATTTGTTTGTTCGTGTATAATATGTCTGCTCAGTTCTTCAGTGTGAACTGGAGGAGAGAAGGAGCTTATTAGTCACTGCCACTGCCAGTACCAACCACACAGAAATTCCTAACCTTTTGTGTTCTTATTGGCTGAAAAAAGTTAGTAGGGCCATTAACTGTTGAGTTAAGATGGTTCACATCCACCCGCTGCAGACAGTTCTGAGCACCACCTGCCTCTGTTTTTTTGTTTTGAAGAGTTATGTAAATTAAGCTCACAAATAGAATCAATAGTATCACATTGTTTGAGAAATGGGTGTTTTTTGTGTTTTTTGTTTTTTGTTTTAATAGAACACCAAAATTACCTCAATTAAAGCAAATAAATCATGTTATGTTAGCATATTACTGTAAGTATACGTTTTCTTTTACTTGCATTTTGTGTAATAATTGTATCATTTTGAAATGTGTAGTAATAATAATGTATGGTTTGAATATCTGCTTGAAAGTGCATATGTCCTGTTAAAAAAGGAGTAAAAAAAAAATTAAGAGTATAATAAAGATTCTCAGTCAGATGTAGCCTAACAGTTACTGTACTTTTGGGGGAGCTTAAATGTCACTGACTACAAAGATCCTTTTCAACACTGTGCCACCAAACGGATCAACTGACCGAATCCCTGTGCAATTGTTTTACAGCTATTTAATATCCATAATGGCAGCAGGCTTTAGGTGTCGGCACGGAGTGAGCAGTGCTAAGTGGGGTATCTGATAGCTTTATCTGCTCCTCTTTTATTAAAGTGAGTGAGGTTTTTTTTTTGTCGGACTAGAATATGGTTAAGTGTGTCACTGTCCTATTTGCCATATGCCACACACATGCCACATTGTGCATGTTTCAGTAAATACAGCTTGCATGTACAGTAGAATGTGATTTTGCGAGCCCAGTTTAAGATTATCATTATAAAGAGCATAAGGATTTATAAATACCTTTTGTTTGAACCCTATAACCTTAATCCCTGCTGACTAGAGTTCCAGTAAACTCCAGATGAACTTATCCATTTTTAGTTTCACACCACTGACTTATTTATCACCCAGACGTCTGTAGAATCCATTTTTTGGCAACTGTAATGTTGTAGCGTCTGTGAAGTCAAAGCACGAGACAAAACATTTCTTTTATGTCTTTGTTTTGAGCCAAAACATAGAAGGAAACAACAGAAAATGACCTTTATTTACCTACCTGTCCATCTTAAACTACCAATAAAAACTGAGTTGGGATCAAGACAATGTTTCTAAGAAGATAAAGCAATAATTGTGATGATTCATAGTAATTCTCTGTTTTCTTGTCCCCAATCTAGCTTGGCACATTAATTCAGCGAACTCTGTTTTCCAGTAAACTGGTGGTTCAGTATTACCTGTGTTCTTTGGTTATAGAGCACCCTGTGGTCACATGGGAGGGGGGGCTAATTCACTCTAAACGAAATGAAATTCACAATGCTTGGCGCCATTGTGCCCTTGCAGCGGTCGTGCTGTGCTGCTGACAATGTCAGAGTACATTACACCCTATGTGGGATGGTCGTCTTTTTATATGGAGCAATTACGGAAGACACCTACTGCTGTCAAAACTATTATAAAGTGTATATATTATATACACGCTGACCAACTGCCAGGCTGTTTGTGCTCCCTATACTACTTTTGTGGAAAAACAAGGGGGCCTTGAGTTTATATTTAACTCCTGGGTGATAAAATCACACAATAAAATCCATATTTTTTCATACTGAAAATTAAATTTAAAGATACCTTTTCAAACTGCACATATGATAGCTGTAGATCAACCCACCAGTACCCGCGATGGCAGTGTTGACCAACTCTGACGGGGTCATGATGAATACGGCTTTCAGAGCTGAACCTGCAAACAATTATGGATTAGATGACTGGAGGGTGGTCTTCATAAGGGCTGACCACAAGAGGATAAAGAATCAAACATGCAGCACAGTAGCTGGAGCTACGAAAAAAATCAAGAGTTCACAAGAGGCCAGTGTGGTCACAAGACTTCTTTGTTGTTTCAGAGGTTTGGGTTGTTTTCCATTGGTCAGCTGCATGCCTCCCAGATAATTTTGATCTTCAACATCCGCAATGTAACATATATTTGATTGCATGCCATTCAAGTAACTATATAAACTGAGTGCCTCAAGGGCCCTCTATTGTTCTGTCCCATTGTTTGCTGCACAGCAGGGCTGTAAATATATTTGAGAAGTATTGTATTGCTTCTTGGCCCCTTATCTTAAAGGAACATAGTTTAGATGAATGTTCAAAGAGCGGCATGCGTGGGCATGCACTGATATGCCGATATATGTTTTTAGTGTTTTATTTTTTTCCCTGCAGCACTTTTGGCATGACTTTGCTTATTTAGCTCGTAAAATAAAGTTAACAGATTCCAGCAAAACAAAGAACTAAAAAATCCTCATTAGGCATATTTGAAGAAACTCTGACCTGGATACAGATGTGCAGATTCAATAGAATCACATGCAAGTGTGACATAAATGCGATTTCACAGCTCAGTTGAGTAAACCTGTCTGATAATGTGTACTTGACAACAGAAGATAATGATATTAGACAGCAAAGGCGGCGAGCACACGCAGGAAACAGCCGTGACAGCTGCGCTTTGTTCTTTGTGTACCCAAAATGCCGACCCTTTCTTATCTTAAAGATATATGAGAGATTTCCTGCGTTCTCTTGGCACACATTCACAGCCTGCTATGTGCCTGGCACTGCTACAACATTTACTGAGGAAGGAAATGCCATATATGGTCTGGCAGATCTGCCGCGCTCTGATATAGTACAAAGTATGCTGATACAGCTTTTACTGTTGACATATTAGCATATGAATGCACTAAAATGCTTTCAGTTAAATGTAGTTCAAGGACACTTTACAGTGGCGCCAAAATATCAAACCAAAGGGCATCTGCAAACAAATGCTAGACCTTTTCCCAGTACTAACTTCACTTTTCTTCTCTTCTCATTTTTTAATCTATTGTTTTAAAACGAATAAACTTTACGTAAAGCATTGACAATCATATCTTTTTAAGTCAGACTTATCCAAATGCTCATTGTGGCATTGTCATGAAAACTAGTGCTATTCATTCACAGAATTTTACCTGAAAATTTGGTGAGAGATCATTATGAATTCTAAATATTTGAATTATATCAATTGATCTGGCACAAACTGCACCCTCTACATTAAATGCAAATGAGAATGTTATTCTAACAGCACACCACCCACACTGACAGATCAGCGTTTATTCAGTCGTATTTCAAAGAAGCCTATTGCCGTATATCTCATTTCACTGCATTGAGGAAGTAGCGGCGGTTCATATCTAAGATGTGCTTTTTGACTGCTTCGTTTACATTTGATACTCAACTCCTTTTAACTCCCACAGCTGCCAAAAGAAACCTCTTTGAACTCTAGCCTTGAGGTCAGCCCTGCTTAATGGCTTAAAACTCCATACTTTCCTCATTACCCTCACAGACTTTACTTGATCTGTCTGACTGCGGATAACTTGATACTGTACCTCTGTCACTGCTGACTCACAAATATTTGTTGCTGTCACTCAGCAAACTTTGCATGACAAAGAAGTGATTAGGCACTTCACTGCATGGTATTCATACTGCTATGCAACAAAACTAGAGTTATGATAGCAGGAGTTAAATGGGTGTAACAGTTTCCCCCTATTGTCACACTTAGAGTTTTGTTTTATCTGGCCTGCAACAGTGGTTCTGCCATCCAAATGGCTCCAGACACCAGCAGCGCTGACGTTCCATGTTATTGGAAGAGCTTGATTTCTTTTTCCAGCTGTTATCAGCCCTCCTGGACATGTAAAGTGGAGCCGAGAGGATAAAGTCATCCTGCCAGTGAACAGCAACCTGAAACTGGGTCAGGTAGTTTTATTTGCCAAGCAGCTGGAACAGCAACCAACAGGCACATACTGTAGTTAGGCATATCTTCAGTACTTTATGAATATCTTTTCAAATAACTTGATACTGTACCTCTGTCACTGCTGACTCACAAATATTTGTTGCTGTCACTCAGCAAACTTTGCATGACAAAGAAGTGATTAGGCACTTCACTGCATGGTATTCATACTGCTATGCTTCATCTGTAACAAAACTAGAGTTATGATAGCAGGAGTTAAATGGGTGTAACAGTTTCCCCCTATTGTCACACTTAAGAGTTTTGTTTTATCTGGCCTGCAACAGTGGTTCTGCCATCCAAATGGCTCCAGACACCAGCAGCGCTGACGTTCCATGTTATTGGAAGAGCTTGATTTCTTTTTCCAGCTGTTATCAGCCCTCCTGGACATGTAAAGTGGAGCCGAGAGGATAAAGTCATCCTGCCAGTGAACAGCAACCTGAAACTGGGTCAGGTAGTTTTATTTGCCAAGCAGCTGGAACAGCAACCAACAGGCACATACTGTAGTTAGGCATATCTTCAGTACTTTATGAATATCTTTTCAAATACTATTTTTGGAAGATGTTAATGGTTAGGGATGCACAATATATCAGTACCATACTGGATAGAGATTTTTAAATTTGATCACATTGGTTGATATTGGAAATTGAATTGTGTATTGTTTGATATGTCGTATTTAATTCAATTAAACTGTCTGCATACATTTTATGTTTTTAAAAGATTTCTCTTATGCTCACCAAGGTTGCATTTATTTGATCAAAATATAGTAATATTGTGAAATATTGTTATATTTTGAAATATGTTTTCTATTTTAATATATTATAAAATATGTATTCCTGTAATAACAAAGCAGAATTTTTTAGTAGCCATTACTCCAGTCTTCAGTGTCACATGATCCTTCAGAAATCATTCTAATATGCTGATTTAATGCTCAAGAAGAATTTCTTCTTATTATTATCAATGTTAAAGGGTTAGTTCACCCAAAAATGAAAAAATTAATTACTCACCCTCATGTCGTTCTAAACCCGTAAGACCAACCCGTTCATCTTCGGAACACAAATTAAGATATTTTTGATGGAATCTGAGAGCTTTCTGACCCTCCATAGACAGCAAGGATATTACCACGATCAACACACAGAAACGTAGCAAGGACACCGGTAAAATAGTCCATGTGTAGTCCATCAGGGGTTCAACCGGAATTTTACGAAGCTACGAGAATACTTTTTGTGCACAAAGAAAACAATAATAACATAATTTATTCAACAATTCTTTTCCCCGAGTTACCGTCTTCTGCCATTTTGGAGAGTACCCCAGAATGTAATCAACATTGTTTACGTTCAGTAGAGAGTGCATGCTGAATGTAAACAACGCTGATTACGTTCTGGGGTACTCTTCAAAATGGCAAAAGACGGTAACTTTTCTTTGTGCACAAAAAGTATTCTCGTAGCTTCGTAAAATTACGGTTGAACCACTGATATCAAATGGACTATTTTACCGGTGTCCTTACTACCTTTCTGGACCTGGGAACATTGCAGTTGCATTGCTGTTTATGGGAGGGTCAGAGAGCTCTCAGATTTTATAAAACATATCTTAATTTGTGTTCCGAAGATGAACGAAGGGCTTACGGGTTTGGAACGACATGAGGGTGAGTAATTAATTACAGAATTTTCATTTTTGGGTGAACTAATCCTTTAAAAACAATTGTGTTGCTTAAATGGGTCATATGATGCTGCTAAAAAGAACATTATTTTGTGTATTTGGTGTAATGAAATGTGTTTATGCGGTTTAAAGTTAAAAAAACATTATTTTCCACATACTGTACATTTTTGTTTCTCCTCTATGCCCCGCCTTTTTGAAACGCGTCGATTTTTACAAAGCTCATCGGTCTGAAAAAAGCATAAATTTTTCAAGGTTCTTTGATGAAAAGAAAGTTCAAATGAACAGCATTTATTTGAAATAAAAATCAGTCTTTACTGTCACAGTAATCATGCTCATTTCCTAATTTTTTTGTAATCTAATCAAATTTTTCAATATATAATATTTAGTGGTATTAGCCAGAACTTTATTTCATCCCTACTTACAAAGTATTTATGGTGAACCCCATGACTTTGGCATTGTTAGCATCAGTTTAGCAAAATCAACCCCTGTGCGTAAAACACGTCATTTCATGATCAGGTCTAAATGTGACCCTGGACCACAAAACCAGTCTTAAGTCGCTGGGGCACTGTCTCTCATACACAAAAGCCTAGACTCTTTCAGAATGCTTTGTCCCTACATGTTTTAGGTCCGAACAGCTGATAGCTCTCCAAAATGGCAGACACATAAAGACCAGCTGTCATAGTTGAAGCTGGCCAGTGCTAAAACTTTACTAAGGGCCATAAAACCCTGTTGTTAGTCACCCTGAGGTGCCTGGGTGTGTGTAAACATAGCTTTGTCTGGGCACACAGGGTCATGGATAAACCATACATATAGTATGTACATTGACCTGGAAACCCTAAGCATCTGCCATTAAACGTGGGATATAATGAGATGAGACAGACCTAATCCTGGGTCTTGCTCACACAGGACTTAAGAGGAGATGTGAATAGACTTTAATGTGGTATTGCATGTATTAAATGCAGAGATAGGCATGTGTTTATAGCGAAGGGGCATGTTTACTGAGATGCCATGAGTGATTGTTGACCACCGAAGCATTAAAAAGGTAGATAGTGTGTTGTGGCACTGAGCTGGTGAGCACATAGGCAGTATAATTGAGCTGTGTGTGTTTTTCTGTCTGTTTCAGTGAAACACCATTACTGCTGTCTGTCCCACTCTTATGAGTGTGCAGGCGATTGTGAGCAGCTGCTCTGTCTGCAGTAAACAGTGTAGAGCAGATTACTCTAATGCCCCATAATCACGGTTACATAACCTACAGACTCATCCTTTGTTTTGATTTCACATTCTCTTCATTTAACTCCACACAGCTTTGCTTTCAATGCAGCATTGTAGGGAAAGTAAGGTTGCGTTTAGCTTTCATCAGCCATCAGAAACAAAGTAACAAGGTGTTCTGCCATGTTTGTGGATCATTTTGGTTTGATTGCACTCATCATATCCTCAGGTGCATTGGATAGCAAATTTTCCATATCAAAATTTCCATATAAAAGATTCAAATTAGCATCATACTGTTTTAAAATGGAACAGAGGATATCTTATAAGAGTGTGGTAAAACAGTGTGTATTTTCAGGGGGCTAATGAAGCTTTGCGTGACCAGCAAGGATGTGATTTGGGGTGCCTCTTTAAATTAGTAGGATACAAGGTGAAATGATCAAGACCCATATGATATATTGTGCTGTCTGCTTCATCTCAGATTTGATGCCAAATAGAATTTCAAAAATAATGACAGCTTTCAAACAGATTCTCACTCATCCACCATTGGTAAGCGAAATACTGTAGATAACCCTCACCACTGGTATTTTATTTCATTTTATTTTAAGAATTTCAGACTTTAATCATATTTTGTATCACTTTTGATTTAGTTTGTGTAAAACCTGATGATTTTCTTATCTAAATTCTAAACGTTCTATTTATTTCCAGGTTAAAATTACATTTTAATCCCACATTTTAAAAATGTTCTCATATGTTTTGGAAGCCACTCTATATATACTGTGTACAGTATATCTATATATAACAGCACATATATACAGTATGTTAATACCTTAAACATTTACAAGAAATGTCTCATGTTTCCTGAAGCATGTTGTAATGTTTGAAACCTGTATGTTCTAGTGTGACAGCACAGAATACTTTCCCAGACTGTGAGGCCCTTCACATCCTGTCAGGCTTACACAGAAAGGGTTTCAAAGTGAGCCGTTACCCATATACCGTGTGGGCACACCTGTCACGCTGGCAGTTAAGTTTCAAAATGAGTACAATTCCAGGAATCCCACCATGTTAGCGCCAAAGGGAAACTCCCATGGATAAGATGAAGACCTCCCTCCTCCATTCATGCACTGAGGAGCAAAGGAGAAGGCACTTAAAAAGACAGAGATTTAGTTACATCCGAACATGTGTGACTTTTAAGGATGGGAGATGTAGTACACTTGTATCTATTTAATCAGAAACTGTAAATGACTTCAAAATGATAAGAAAGGTCTAGAAAATATAATTATAGTACTAAATCATAGCAGGTCCATTTCTCATGATTAAACCTCGTGTCTTAAATGAACACTCATATTAAGCCTTACATATTTAAATCAATGCAAAGCAGCTGTTCTTTAAAAAATATGTAAGCATACCTACATTGTATTAGGTTGTACTTGATACATTTCAGTGAAATTTAGTGAACTTGGGAATTAGCGTTCTGCTGAAGGACAAAATGTCTTTCACTCTGCACTCTGCCCCTCTATTTGTGTCCAAATTAGGAAAAGAAAGAAAAAATTGTGAGAGAATCATATTAAATGTAATTAGGCCATTTGTTGACAAAAGCACTGGCCACATGGCGAAGGAAACTATTGTTTGCCTAGTTTCTCCGAGTTAAATCCTTTACATGCATAAAAGGAAGTTTATATAACGTTACTTAGTTTAATTGCAGGAGAGCGAACCAACTCCAGCGTAAGGCTAAAAGCAGCCTAATGTTTTTAATATGACTGAATTTGTATTTAACATGATTACAAATTAATAGAAACATCTTAAGTTACTAATTATAATGCTTACATTTCCTCAGTTATTCAAAAAGCA
>NW_015652169.1:618329-686210 GCF_001515625.1 Sinocyclocheilus rhinocerous
TACTGTAAAAACGCGGAAAAAGAAATATAATGCAACCATTAAAATTAGATAGTATTACTAGCCTGATAATAATAATATTCATAATAATAATAATAATCGTCTTGCTATCTTCAAAGGCATCAGCCACAGGCGATATCTCTGACTATCGTCCGTCTATCGGCACAACCCTAATACCGACACAGCACTGCTAATATTGTGAAAATAATATCAAGAATCCAGGCGTCTGACTTAATGTGAGATTAACAGCAGGTGTGAGGACCCCGCATTTGATTTCACTCCTGATTTGTATAAAACATAAACAGAGTTTGAGTATGGTGGTTTATATCTTAATGGCATAGATTACCCAAAAATATCAGTTCTGTCATCATTTACTCACCCTCATGTTGTTTCAAACCCGTATGACTTTCTTTCTTGCGTTGAACACAAAAGAAGACCTTTATAAGAATGTCTGCACTGCTGTTTTTACATATAATGAAAGTGGATGAAAACTGTGGATGAAAAAGAGCATCAGGTTTGGAGCAATGTGAGGGTGAGTAAATGGTTGCAAATGATTCATTTCTGAGTCAACTGTCCTCTCTTTTCAGCAGTCATTTTACTCTGTTAAAGTCTAAGTGAAGGTGGAGACCAGACAGTGAGACAGAATTGTTTGCCCCTCTGAGGTGTTCAGAGGCAGAAAGAGTTGAGCCAGAGAGCAGGGTCATGGAGCAAGGCCAGCCACTGACAACAATGACAACTTCCAGGATTGAACTGTAATTGCTAGTCTCCAAATATCTTTTGCACTTTGCCCCCCATCTTTGTGTGAGCAAATAAAGAAAGAGAGAAATACCAGAGGAAATCATATTAGAGGTAATGAGGCTGTTTGTTGACATAAGGGCAGAGCGTTATTCAGACTGGAACTATTGTTTGCCTAGTTATTCAGTTAAATCATTCATAGCAGACTGTTGCTGAATGCATAAAAGGAAGTGCTGCTTCCTGCAAACTGCTAATTAAAGAAAATATATTTGATTCACCCAACCCAACATTTAAATAACACAATATATCAGCAGCTTTAATAAGAAATTGACTGAATCATGTAAAATCAGTTTTTCCTTTAAAAAATGATTAGTATATATACAATTATATGTTATAACATATGTATATATTATGCAGTAAAAACAGTAATATTGTGAAATATTCCATTTTAAAATAACTTTTTTTTGTTTTGTTATATATATATTTTAAAATATACTGTTGCGTGATCCTTTCTAATCTATTTTATCATCAGTGTTAAAAATTGTGCTGCTTAATATTTTTGTGGACACCATGATACATTTTTTCATGATTTTTTGGTGAGTAGAAAGTTCAAAATACAGCAATTATGTAAAACATTTTATTTTGATCAACTGAATGCATCCTTGCTTAATGCCATTATTTTTTTAAACACCACAAACCTTTGAATTGTAGTGTATGCAATTCAATATATATATCATTTATTTTTTAGTAATATACATGACATAGAACTTAACATTAATTGCTTTTGGCATTTAATTGAAGATAAGATAGATGCAAATCAGGTTAGATAGACAGATGAGATAAAGATAAATGGCTCTCATTTATTTTGATCTAAGCACAAATAGGAAGTGCCGTGCAACCATAAACTCAGCATCAGTTTTATCCTACCCCTTTCTTACAGACAAATGAAAAGAGAATTTCAGACTAGGCCAGTTAATGTGAAATCATTGGAGATGATTGATCATTATAGATCATGACAGAGACTTGATGTAGAATGAGAGACTCAGTGATTTAACCTAATCTTCTCTCACAAGGGCAGAGTTTGTCCTCTAGCCTCTTTGTCTCTCTGAGAATCCATACACACAAAGACCAAGTCTTGTAGTGTATCAACTGAGCAAACGGAGTACATATACATTCATATAGTCTCTGACTTAAAGCTTTAGCTATAGGTGGTGCATAAGCTAGTGCTGTTGCTCCACCTGCAGGCCTCACACATAAACTCTAACCCCAGAGAACTTTGACACACCTAAAGACATTCAGCCAAATACCCTTGAGATTGAAAACCAGAGTCACACAATGGCAGAAATTAAATGCATTTGTTTTTCAAAATCAATTTAAAAAAATCAAAGAGTCACATAATGAGCCGTTTTTATGCTTACACCCAAAGAGACATTATATTGGGAGATGAAAATAGCATGATACATGGGCCTAACCCTTAATCCACACACAGAATTCATGAGTTAGAGCCACGGAAGAAGAGAATCTGCCTGTTGGTAATTGATGACAGAGGCATAAGGGTGAGTCAGACACAGGCCAGTGTTTTGACTGAAGTGGATTAAGGAGTACACTACCTAATTACAGTAATATGATTACACAACGACAGCTGGACCACTGCCACCATCCTGCAGCCCGATCCCACCCACGGTGCAGCTCAGAGCACCTTAAACACCAGCGGATCTCTGAACAACTCTCTTAAAGCAACAGTTCACCCAAAAATTCTCATGTTGATGATGCTTTCAGGTGCTGATGATTTCCGAGAACAAACATAAGTGAGAACAAACTACCTGATCACAAACATAAGTGGTAAGGAAAATGTAAAAGCACGCTTAATTTGTCTTTTCTTGTATGGTCTTTTGTTCTTGCTGCTGAAAAATGTCTTTGAGTAGACCTTAGGGACATAAGAGCGGACGTCCCATCAGGAAGCCCTCCTTGTAAGCGGTCTTTTCATGCTGAGGGTCCTTTCATTAACATTGACAGCATCTGCTGCGCTCGTGGCTCAACAATTCATTAAAACAGACGGACCTGTTGCATCTTGACTCCAAGATCAGATGTGTAGGTGTAAGACAGGACTCTTATGGTGTTCTTCCTCTATCATAGTCTGTATGTTGGGTCACCATATGGATTTACAACGTCTCAGAAGTTACTGCTGCCATCTGCAGATTCAAGGCTGCACTTATTCATGCCATCGGTTCTCCAATGAGAATCAGTATATGGCATAAACACACTACAGGGAAACAATAGAAGACGTCAGAATGTGAGCTATAGCTGTGGGGTCACAGCAGAGATAAGTCCAAAAACATGCTTCCCATAACAGGATGTAGGAGTGTGCTAAAATACACCAAATCCAACAGTGCTAGTGCTCTCATATCTGACTGACGCACAGTCCAAACATTACAATAGCATTAGTTTCCAGCATCATTTTTCCATTTCAGTTCCAACATTATTGAACTTTTACATGTTGTGAGATTCAGAATGAATCTCAGAGGAGAGCAAACATTCCAAATTCTTCTTCCAAGTCTCAAATTCTTCCATCCATTTAAGGTCAGAAACCTTCCACATGCGAGGGAGTGCACTTGATATAAATGCTGTATTTTTGTATAAATGCTTCTGGATCACTGATAAAAGAAAGGCAGGCAATGTATCCAAATGCTGGAAATGTTTCTTGAATGGGGAAAATGCTACTGTTATTATTATAAATTTCATCAGTAGTCATTTATTATTACTAATTGTTATTCTTTTTATAATTAAATCATTATTTTTTGTTATTAAATGTATAATAATTCAAATGTATAATTCTAACAAATGTAAAATGTATAATAATAACAAATGTATTTAGTTTTATATTACTGTACATATACAGGTGCATCTCAAATTAGAATGTCGTGGAAAAGTTCATTTATTTCAGTAATTCAGCTCAAATTGTGAAACTCGTGTATTAAATAAATTTAATGCACACAGACTGAAGTAGTTTAAGTCTTTGGTTCTTTTATTTGTGATGATTTTGGCTCACATTTAACAAAAACCCACCAATTCACTATCTCAACAAATTAGAACATGGTGACATGCCAATCAGCTAATCAAAACACCTGCAAAGGTTTCCTGAGCCCTCAAAATGGTCTCTCAGTTTGGTTCACTAGGCTACACAATCATGGGGAAGACTCCTGATCTGACAGTTGTCCAGAAGACAAACATTGACACCCAGTCTGTGTGCATTGAATTTATTTAATACACGAGTTTCACAATTTGAGTTGAATTACTGAAATAAATGAACTTTTCCACGACATTCTAATTTATTGAGATGCACCTGTACTTGATTTTTAATATAACAGTTCATATAAATGTCTCATATTAATAAATCTAGTGCCCACAAGCTATTTTCATTATCGTCATATTTTCATTTAAGGTCTGACTTAGCATTTTAATTCAGCTTTTTGGTTTGTGGAATAATTTAAACATAAGTACTACTCTTTGTGTTGTCAGCCAAGGGTGGAACTCTCCTCTTCAATAAGTGAGCAGGCCTGGGTTAAAGGTATAGTTTACCCCAAAATGAAAATTCTGTCATTAATTACTCACCCTCATGTCATTCAAAACCCGTAAGACCTTTGTTCATCTTTGGAACACAAATTAAGATATTTTTGATGAAATCCGAGAGCTTTCTGACCCTGCATAGACCGCAATGCAACTGAAATGTTCAAGGGATGCACCGAAATGAAAATTCTTGGCCGAAGCCAAACAAAATGAAACACTGGGTAAATAATTTACAAAACAACTATTTAAAAATATTAACTTAACACTGAACATTTTTAACATTCTAGCAGACATTATACCAATAAAACACAACTTAACTTAAAATTAATAAGTTAGTAAAATAATATTTTTTGGCCATTTTTTAGACCCCCGCGTGCGTGTGGTGCTGCTGACGCAGGAGTCGGCGTTCTGATGTAGAATGTCCATCTCTCTAGTCCATGTCTTTATATTCTGGTTTGAATAAGCAAAGCTGAGCAAAAAATTGCAAGTCATCCTCTGTCGAAATCTTCAGACATGTTTACGAAGACTGTACAGTGTGTCTCTTCTTCTGCTTGTAAACAAGGTGCAGCGCATCCGGGTTCTACCTCAGAACGCCGGCTCCTGCGTCAGCAGCATCACACGCATGCGTCATGGTACTCTCGCGAACATGCAGCGGAGACTGACACGAAAGAGAAGAAATTGTTGAATAAAGTCATTATTTTTGTTTTCTTTATGCACAAAAAATATTATTGTAGCTTCATAAAATTAAGGTTGAATCACTGATGTCACATGAACTATTTTAACAGTGTCCTTACTATTTTTCTGGGCCTTGATCGTGGTAGTTACATTGCTGTTTATGCAGGGTCAAAAAGCTCTCGGATTTCATCAAAAATATCTTAATTTGGGTTCCGAAGATAAACGAAGGTCTTACAGGTTTGGAACAACATGAGGGCGAGTAATTAATGACACAATTTTCCCTATCCCTTTAAGTACAAGGTCCAGAAGTTGGCTAAATCCTATGAATATGCATGTATTGTCAAAAATATCATAGTATGTAACCTCAAACTAGCATTTACATACTCTTTTGTCTCTTTGTGCTTGTTTTTACTAACTTGTTGTGAAGTCAGAATCCAGGCAGCAGTGGGAAATCTAATGAACATATGGTGTTTGGTCTACATTACAGCGGCCATACGGTGAGGTAGTGCTCTGGAATTATGGGTCGCACACGCAGAGTTATTGGCAGGAAGTCATCAGAAATTGCTCTTCTCACAGAACACAGAGAGGAACGAGTAAATAGACAAGAATATGGCCCCACACCGGCCTCCTGGGAAAAGTGTCCGAGCTCATCAGGAAAGCCATTAAAAAAACAGTGTGCTTCCGACGAGGATAAAGGACAGCAGGGGCAAGAATCACACACTCCGCAGTGGGGAAAGTATGTGCTCGCTGATGACACACGCTGAGCAGCCAGACAAACAGGAGGAAACTGTGTGCGAGCCATCGAGTGAGAAAAAAACACGGCGGAGGTCACAGGTACAGAGCAGATAGGATGGTAATACAAACTGGGAGGGGTGTCCCGTGCAGATGGAGCGCGCTCCCAGCGAGGCCGAGATCAAATACTCCGCAGTGTGTTGGAGCAGGGAATGTATTACTCATACTTCTGTAGAACAAACTCCCAATTCCTGGGCTGGATGATGTGGGAATCTCATTCTCCTGACTAATCCACCAGAGTCAGCTGACCATCAAATGGACAGCCTGGAATTTCTGAACATTCTGGTTTTGGTTTCTGGGTGAAAGTTGAAGAGATGCTAACTCAGGGGTAGGCAAGTTCGGTCCTAGAGAGCCGCAGTCCTGCAGAGTTCAGCTCCAACCCTAATTTGCCTACCCCTGTGCTAACTCATAACAGGGCTAAATTTCAACCACATGTTTGTTTATTTCTGGCTCCAAAAAGCAAAAGAACGGGAATACAGCCATGAATGGACATTATACGATGACGTGCTGGAGTAGACACTGTCACGGGATATGAATAATCCTGAACTCTGTTAGGTAAAAGGATGTGGGTTTAGAACTAATTATTTTGTACATAGTAAAGTGGTGAGAATACATGGTGATTTCAGTGGCCTGTTTCGAAGAAGCCCTTTACTGTAAGAGCTGTCAGCCATTCACAGTCCTTTTGGATAAAATATTTTTATTCAGTTCAAAAGAGTCATGTTAATAAAAATCACAGTAAATTATGTTATTTTAAAAAGCAATAAAATGTTTGTGGTCCTCAAAAACTCAGGTACTCAGTCAACTGTAGAAAACAGGGGAAGGGAATGAACGAAGCTCATCTTTGTTGGACGCCACACAACAAAGAAGCATCTTTGAAATCTAAAGTCCACACATGACTAAGTCTAACAGGATAAGATGTAAATAACAAAACTACAACAGTAAAAACAGACTGATAACAGTAGCTGCCACATGATACATGGCTATTCTCATTGTATTACTAAAACTGCTGAAGCGTCTCGTCCAATGTATTCGAGAGGTAATACTTTTGGCAGACACAATCAAGCTTGTAACATGTTTTTGATTTGCTTGGAGGTAGTCTCATCGTTCAAATGTTTTGTTGTGTACCTGTCAGAGTCAAGAGAGAATGTTTAAATGCAATGCAAATCATTACATACTGCATGGTTTTTGGCAGAAGTTTTTCATACTGTATTTCTATCATACTGTAAGAGTCCAGTAAAGCTCACAGACCTGAGGGCATTGAGAAGCCCCTCCACACTGTTGGGCGGCTGATACCGCAGAACCTTAATGCATCCTTTCATCTGTATCATACAAAGACAGACTAGAATATTATATAATTTTATTTTTAATCAGGTTTGTATTTGTATGTAGTTTGCTTTTAATTGGGATGATCTATTTAGCACATTAATTTAGTATAATAATGCTAATAAATGCTTATTTTGTGATCAAATGCATTAATTTTTAATGTTTTTAACATACTGTACTGTTAAACTGACAGCCCTAATTAAATTATTTACACATAAAATTAGTGCTGTTAAACGATTAATCGCTTCCAAAATAAACGTTATTGTTTACATATTATATGTGTGTACATTTTTATGTATATATAAATACACAGTGTATATATTTTGAAAATATTTACATGTATATATTTATATTCACATAATTTATATTATATATAAATATATTTAATATATAAACATAGCATATTTTTCTGAAATATATACTTGCATGTGTGCATTTATATATACATAATAAATATACACAGTACACACACATATATTATGTAAACAAAAACATTTATTTTGGATGTGATTAATCGTGATTAATAGTTTGACAGCACTACATAAAATATATTATATTTTAATAAATATAAATTTGATTTAATCATTTAATCAGTGACAAAAAGTGACAATGTATTTGTATTTTTAATTCAGGCTTTGTATTTGCTTTGTAATTAGACACATTAGCAAATTAATTTAGTAAGTGTTAAAAACTATTTTGCACTTATTTCAACAATGTGTTAAATTGAACCCTAGTTAAACTATTTACAAATATAAAATGTATTTTTAAAAAATTGGATTTGATCAACTAAACAGCATATAAATGTAATTAAATTAAAGGAATACATTTAAATAAAATAACTTTTACTAAAAGGATAAGAAAGCGGAATAAGGCATACATCGATTTTGGAGGATTTTACGAAAGCTCCAGCTGGATGGACATAGTCGTATAAGATGATCACCCCCACCATCACACGCAGACAGAATAATACTGTGTCCTCACTGGCAAAACGACTGCGGTACTCCCTGATCAATACACACACACACACAGAGG
This sequence comes from Sinocyclocheilus rhinocerous, assembly GCF_001515625.1. Taxonomy (NCBI): domain Eukaryota; kingdom Metazoa; phylum Chordata; class Actinopteri; order Cypriniformes; family Cyprinidae; genus Sinocyclocheilus; species Sinocyclocheilus rhinocerous. Next base: position 626,451 of record NW_015652169.1, read on the forward strand.
GGATGAATTACAAAGTTACAGTCTGCTACAGAAGAAACAAAAGGCCAGTGATTAAACACAAACATGTAACTTACGGTGTCTCTAACATGACTTTACACACACTTGCCATCGTACTCAGACAATCTGTTGTGTTCTCTACGGGCAGTTCTGCATGCTGATCAGACAGAGAGAGCAAAATGTGTTATTTACGATGGTTTGTAATGAGAAAACAGTGTTTTGGAAGTTAAAGTGATCGAGAAACATTTTATATAGATGTGTTGCCGAAGTATATCATGTCTTTTTTGAGAACTAATTAGGTAGAATTTATTCATGAGCATCTGGACTTGTTTGTCCATTTATTTATCACCCATTTGAGTGGTTTGGGTTGTGTAAGCACTGCTATAATCAAAATACAGCAGAATTTAACAACCACCTACCTTTGATACAAATTTAGTTGTGGCATCGCTTAACGTTTTCAGCATGGGCGTGGCATTGGCGTAGAAGAGAGACATGCGATTGGCCAGTTCGTTGTCAACTTCATTATGCTCTTCTGCCTGTAGAAAGAACACGCATGTTTTTTTTCAGTATCTAAAATGTGAAAAATCCATACTTTTGAAGATTTAAACTAAAGGGGTCGGTTAAGGCGTTGGGTTTTTTGGAGGTTACGGATGCGCTTTTCCTTGGTCAGCTTTACTTAAGTAGTTAATCATGGAAATGGATGTAGAAATTGGGCATTCTGGTGCGCTGAAAACGCATTTTAGCTGACTTGAAACATTTCATTCATTACTCTATGCTAAAAAGTGAATGTAAATCCTGCTTTAATCCACAGACTGCAGACATGTCCAGAATTCCTAATACATGCTCTTCCACAGCCGAGCTCATGTTTCATGAGATGAAAGCGACTGTCGTAATTATTTCTCGCAGAGAGTGCTTTTAATTGGCGAGGCAAGGTCAACGATCCTCGGTGTCAACCACTGCTGAGCGGCTCCCTGATGATACAGCACACGCTAATGAGCCTGAAGTCGTTAGCACGCGTTACCGACTCGACGTCAACCGAACGCACTTCAGCTCTGTGTCAGCTAAAAGATAAAAGCGGGAGGGAGACGTACAAAATAAATAGCAGGACAAGATGGAGAGGATGAGATGAGTGCGATATCTCATGTTTCCCTGACTCAGGATCTTGTGCCGCTCTGCCACCTAATGATCCAGACATTAGAGAGCAGAAGAGCTCCCATTAACCCCTGTGACACGGGGGAACGGGGTATTACTAAAACATAAGCCGTCTGATAATGAGCCACATTTCCATACGGAGCAGGTTTACTCACTGTTTGGTTGATGATACGCATGCGGCTCAGGGTCCTTCTGTAGTAGCTGAAGTCATTCTGGATGGCCGGGTTGGTCATCTGGAAGAGAGAGAGCAGGTGAGCATTTAAATGCAGAACTGGCAGCTGAAAATTGCATTTCTGCTGAATATGGGAATGGGAAACATGTAAACACGGCATTCATGCATTTTTCATTTTACTGTGTATGTATGAATTCGAGTGAGCAGCTAGAAAATCAAAAGAGCATATGGCCATTTCATCCACCGCTGGGTTTTGTGACAGACTTCATCAGTGCAGTAATCTAGACAAAAACAGATTCTCTATAGCACCTTTGAAAGCAAGTGCACTTCGTTTTCCATTAATTTCACTAATTGGTGGCAACTGGACTTTGTGTTCCATTAGTTCAACTAATTAGCTGAATCACTACAAAGCTAATTAAGTTAACTAATTTGATACAAAATTCAGTGGCTTACCAATAAATTCTAGCATACACATGCTCTATAGCAATCGCATTATGTGTGATACAGTGGCTGCTATCAGTTTCAGAACAAAACTGATAAGGAAAAAAAAGCAGCTTCACTGTAGGATAAGCTTTAACATTTTTTAAGTTGTCATGAAATGAAAATTCACCCAATCTATTTTCTAAATAAAGTTATAGATGTACAAAATGAAAACTGTCATATTTTAGTGAATTTTTGCCGTTTTTAAGCAAAAAATATATCACTTAGCCTAGATGGAATATTTGTGTATGTGTGGCTGGGGGAAATCAGTGTAAAATTTTACTATATGTTCATTTTTAGCTTTTTCTGAGTCCAAAATCAGTGCATAATGTGTTGCAATGCAGCACGTTTCCTTGAAGGATTCACAAAATGCACTGTCAAACACAGGGATAAGTTTTAGTCTTGTAATGTCCAGTGTTTATATTTTAAATTTATTTGTTTCTATAAGCTACAGAATATGGAGACTGAATCGACTTATAGGCCTAATAATCTTAATATTCTGGAATAGTGAGAATAAATGTGTTAATAATGGATGATTCTACTTTAAATCATAATTTAAAAGGATATAATTGGATCTGAAGACAGTAATTATTACAGTAGCTATGTTTCCATGCAAAACTGCGAATTTAACTTATGCAAAATTGGAATATTGGATAAAACATTTGCAAATAAAGCACGAATTGCGAATTCCATCCAGCGAGATAAAGAGAACAAAATCATCACTTCATGACAAACTGGCACCAAATATCACCAAGAACAAGGTAATTTTCTGCAATAGGAGAAGCCACTGTGGATCTTTTTTCGTATTTAATAAATTACATAGCCTCAGAGCGTGCAGACGTAACGTTATAAACGCGGTCATGTTTTATCTTACTTTTGGAGGCGGATGCCTGCTGTTTGGGAGCACAGTCATGTAAGACAGTTCTGGGAGGTTGTTAAACCGAACCACTTTGACAACAGACTTTGGCTCAGGCATTTCAGAATGACCAAAACAACATTTCAGATGCTGTGTAATTAGAACAATCTGCTGGTTAGTCCAGTTATGCCATCCCATTGTCCAAAGTTACATGACTTTTTTTATGCGCATCGAGGAATTTATTTGGTAAATGTGATCCCATCATAGTCTACGCATATTTTTTTTTTTCGGATAAAAAAATGTATCTCTATCTTTTTATGTGCTTGTTTAGAATTTATGCACATCTTGGCATTTCTATTCAGCATTTTTTTGTGCGATATCCCAAAAATGTGCATAAAAATAGGTAGATGGAAAGTGTTTTTATACCTTCCCCTGCGGTTTAAAAAGATATTGCATAATCACTGCCAGTATAAATATAATTTACAGATTTTTAATGGTCAGATGAGTTAATTACAGATTTTTGGAGGTCTGAGATTAAAGACAGGATGCTGGAGTCCCACTAACAACACTTTTGCTCCACATCCTCTCATTCTACCTAATTGTTGATTTTGCCCATCTTGAAGCAAGAAAGACTGGACATGTGCAGAATGGGTGTGACCTGAGGTTGCCTGGTTACCTTCAGCTCATCGAAGCGCAGCGTGAAATGCAAAATCTCAGCGAACTGCCGTGCCAGCGCTTGCTCCTGCTCCAGATGCTGAGTTGGGCTGCAGCGCGAGCTGGTGAGAAACTCCAACAGGCCCTGCAGAGCGTCTTCTACACAAGACACAGAAGAAACAGAACTGCTAATGCTTTTGGTGGATAATACTGGGTTATGGTCGCTCTATTTTGACAAAAATAATTTCTGGCAGAGGAACACAGCTGTGTGCTTGACAAGACTGAATCGACTTATAGGCCTAATAATCTTAATATTCTGGAATAGTGAGAATAAATGTGTTAATAATGGATGATTCTACTTTAAATCATAATTTAAAAGGATATAATTGGATCTGAAGACAGTAATTATTACAGTAGCTATTGCAATATAGTTTCCATGCAAAACTGCGAATTTAACTTATGCAAAATTGGAATATTGGATAAAACATTTGCAAATAAAGCATGAATTGCGAATTCCATCCAGCGAGATAAAGAGAACAAAATCATCACTTCATGACAAACTGGCACCAAATATCACCAAGAACAAGGTAATTTTCTGCAATAGGAGAAGCCACTGTGGATCTTTTTTCGTATTTAATAAATTACATAGCCTCAGAGCGTGCAGACGTAACGTTATAAACGCGGTCATGTTTTATCTTACTTTTGGAGGCGGATGCCTGCTGTTTGGGAGCACAGTCATGTAAGACAGTTCTGGGAGGTTGTTAAACCGAACCACTTTGACAACAGACTTTGGCTCAGGCATTTCAGAATGACCAAAACAACATTTCAGATGCTGTGTAATTAGAACAATCTGCTGGTTAGTCCAGTTATGCCATCCCATTGTCCAAAGTTACATGACTTTTTTTATGCGCATCGAGGAATTTATTTGGTAAATGTGATCCCATCATAGTCTACGCATATTTTTTTTTTTCGGATAAAAAAATGTATCCCTATCTTTTTATGTGCTTGTTTAGAATTTATGCACATCTTGGCATTTCTATTCAGCATTTTTTTGTGCGATATCCCAAAAATGTGCATAAAAATAGGTAGATGGAAAGTGTTTTTATACCTTCCCCTGCGGTTTAAAAAGATATTGCATAATCACTGCCAGTATAAATATAATTTACAGATTTTTAATGGTCAGATGAGTTAATTACAGATTTTTGGAGGTCTGAGATTAAAGACAGGATGCTGGAGTCCCACTAACAACACTTTTGCTCCACATCCTCTCATTCTGCCTAATTGTTGATTTTGCCCATCTTGAAGCAAGAAAGACTGGACATGTGCAGAATGGGTGTGACCTGAGGTTGCCTGGTTACCTTCAGCTCATCGAAGCGCAGCGTGAAATGCAAAATCTCAGCGAACTGCCGTGCCAGCGCTTGCTCCTGCTCCAGATGCTGAGTTGGGCTGCAGCGCGAGCTGGTGAGAAACTCCAACAGGCCCTGCAGAGCGTCTTCTACACAAGACACAGAAGAAACAGAACTGCTAATGCTTTTGGTGGATAATACTGGGTTATGGTCGCTCTATTTTGACAAAAAGAATTTCTGGCAGAGGAACACAGCTGTGTGTTTGACAGAGAGATGTTAGGTCAGTCTGACCCTTTGATGTTTCACCAGAGTCTCTCCTCCAGAGAGCGCTGCCATTGGCTGGTGTTGATGTGTGATTAAGGGCCATGTCATGTTTAATTAGGTCATGACCTATTTCTCAACATCAAACCCTCCATCTGAATCACTCAAACCCACAGACTTACAAGCACAGACAGAGAGCATAAAAAACAACCGCATTTTTCCCAGAGCATATCACATACTGTACTTTGAGACATATAAGATTATAAGACACAAAATATTTCTGCAAAGACTGATTAGCAGAACAAATGAGTTAATATGGTATTTCCCATTGCTGCACCAAGTACAGTATCAATCTTTGGATTTTACTGGATAATATAATAGTAGAATTTTCCAAATGCTTTCTATAGTAACAGCCATGCCACATGTACTCAGTTGTCAGATTTTTAGTGCATTCAAGGTATGTTTTATCAATATGCATGTCAAACTAAGAAATCAAACTCACAAGCTTGCCTTTATTAGAATCTTGCTACATCAGTTGAGCTACATATGTATGGTACAGCTAACATACGCTACCGTAAGTTTGGGGTCAGTACGTTTTTTTATTTTTTTGAAAGACATTAATATTTTATTCAGCTAAAATGCATTAAGTTCATCAAAAGTGACAGTAAAGACATTTTTAATGTTGCAAACAATTTCATATAAAGACTGTTTTTTTTATTCATCAAAGGATGTATCAAGTATTTTTAACATTGCTAATAATTGATAATAAATCAGCATATTAGAATGATTTCAGAAGGATCATGTGACACTGAATACTGGAGTAATGACTGCTGAAAAACAGAAAACAGTCATTTTTAGATTGTAATAGAATTTCACAATATTAATGTTTTTATTGTATTTTTGATGAAATCGTGCCTTGGTGAGCATAAGAGACTTCTTTCAAAAAGAAAAAAATTAAATCTTACAGACTCCAAACTGAATGTTTCTGTATGTTTCAGAAAATTTATTTATTTTGAGGATAATTAATTTATCATTAATGTACAGTAAATCTGGGGTGTGCACTTTTAGAGATGACAAGAGCTGTGTTTTTGCTGGATGTGGTGAAAGAAACTGGCCTTGCCCAAAGAGCATGCTAATCCAATTATGACGCACTGCTGCTCTGTTTATGGCTTGTTCCCTAGGAACATGCACTGAATCAGAACAGAAATACAACTTCCCAAGAATATTTTCAAAATATGTTGTGCAAAGTCATGTAGCTGTGATTCAACTTCAGGCTCGGGTTCTTATATTTATTACAAATGCAGTCCTGCTGCATATGACATTGCTTAATTATAGCACACAGTCCACATATTGACTTGTTATGTATAGCTGTATGATGGTAGGGTGATTTCAGCTCTCTGGTTACATTTGTTTAATTGAGAAAGGCTTGAGTAAGAGCATATGAGCTGACGTAAGCGTAAGGACAGTTTAGTAATGCCTAGTCTTATATAATCTCGCTATTGCCGGCTGCTGACGTGAGCGCTGCAACAGTAATGTGTTCAATCATACTGCTGAATTAAGCTTCAAGAAGGATCATCTCTGAAAATCAAAACACAGTCCAGAGCAGATGCTAATACTACAGTATATGGTAAGTGGGTCAGTGTACCATATATCCCTGTGAGGAATTGTGGGAGAGTAGATCATTAAAAATGTCCTCTCACTTATCACCTATGCCTCTGGGTAAAAATAGCCATACATGTTATTATTTATAGTGTTGTGTGCTGTGCACATTAATGTAAAGAGAAAAACGACATACCCAGTTTTAGTGAGAACTCATAAAACTTCTTTAGTTTGCCAACCAGCGGGACCACAGCGGCCCACGCGCTCTCTTGCACACGCTCATCATTGGGATGCTGTATGGCCTGAGGAGACAACATGCACACGCTTAAACACAACATTCCTTACAAACAGAAATAATGAGAGCTTGTCATGCAAAGTAACATAAAGCCCAGGCTGATGAAGAACATGAGAAGTGCATTATGGATGTACTCGCCTGCCTGATGGCTTCACCTGCTCCGCTATATGACTGCAGGTCCTGTAATACACTCACAGCCTCTGTCAGCACCTCACTGACCTTCTCCCATACTCTCTTCTCAGCTTCTGTGGGCTTGGCATCTGCAGAGGAGAAATCAGCTCAGTCTTAGATGTGCTGCTGCATTTCAGGTCTTTGCTTGGATTTGAGGTGGAGTGTTATTGCTTAAATATTTGTATCCATATATTTAAATTTTTGGTTATACACTATTTTTGAAATAATGTTTTTTTTTCCTATTAGAGGAACTGCCATTTCAACCATTGTTGCTTTTTACATGCAAGAAGCTAAATGCAATAAAAACATATAGTTATAAATAATAAAAGCTTATTAAATATAGTTAATAATTTATAATAATAATAATTATTGCTATTATCATTATTATTAAATAGTCCAATAGTATCAATAATTATTATTAATACATATCATTATTAATAAAATAAATACTATTAATTAATTATATATGGTTATAGTAATGAATAATTATTAGTTATATTAGTAATATTAATAATTATTCATGTTATTTATAAAAAAATAAAATAAAATAACATTTATATGACATTCTAATATTATATTATAATTATTATTTATAATATAAATATTACTTAAATACAATTATATTAGTATAATCATAATAATAAATAATTACTGCATTAGTAATATTATTGTTATGTATATTATTAATATTAATGTTATTGTAATATTAATGTTATTTATAATAAAAAATTATTATTATGATCATTATCACAGTAATTGGTAACAGTAATTATTATTATGATAATAATAATATTATTAATTATATATAGTTATAGTAATTAGTAATAGTTGACAGTAATTAATAATATTAATATAATTATATTATATTATATACTATATAATTAATAATTATTAATGTTGTTTACAATAAAAAAATTATTATTATAATATTCCTAGTGTTGTTTTATTTTATATAGTCAGCAAAATTACTGCAAATATATTGTGAGTAGGTGCTATTTCTCCCAGCCCACAACATCAGATAATACAGGTTGTGATTGTTTATTCACTTACTTTCAAAGTCCAGGAAAAAGTTCCCTGCGTTGTTGTCAATGTCTCGTGTGAGAACCTTGATCAGATTCCCCATCCCGACCTGTCAGAGACTTAAAAGACAAGATTAAAAGAAAAAGTGATGCAAACTACTTTATGAATGATGATTTTTGCATGCGATTTGCGGCACTTTGAAAGTCAATGAAGGTGTAAACACCATTTGATTTGCCCATACAAGAACACATTCAGGTCAACTCAGTTCACATCAAGAACTGAGACACCTGTGCTCACGACAGCAACATCTGGCCACACGTATGAGCGTGGCAGGCAACATCTGCTCGGGGCAGTGCCGAAAATCTGGGGAGACTCGAATGCTGCAGCATTACCCTCCTGAACACGCACCCAGTTTGCCTGCAGGTGAAAGCACACATGCTGCTGAGAATGCAGTAGGACTGCAGCACTCATGGGTGGGTCCTACTGCAGGATCATGTCGCCCTCTAGCAGTCAAAGTCTTTCTATAGGTCAAAACTGACACTCTGAAGTCCCCCTCCCTTTGGTCTGAGGGCTAAATTGTTGTAAGAATCATATGTTCCCTGAAAAGAGAACATGCTCATTCTTATTCATCCGCTCTGAGCTCTGAGTCACTGCCTACAACAGATTAAATAACATCAGGAAAATCCTCAAGAGAACAGACAGACCTCAGAGTTAAACAGCATGTCAGCACATTCAAAGCCCAAGGTCAGACTTTTGTGTTCAAGCTGAAGAGAAACTTTCTTTATTTCTTTGAAGGACTTTGTTTCTCCTCTAAACGAACAGCCTTGAAAGTAGGTAAATGGGTCGCTACAGTGTCTCACTGACCTACAGTGCATCCTGCAGTGTGAGTGGGGGTGTGTTGTCTTTATATCTTGGCGTACTCATGTTCTCATGGCATTCAGGATTTAAGAACCGAAGGGACTGAATAAGCACTGCTGTCTTGAATCTCCTAAGCCCCCAGTCAGCTTTACACCCCTCAGATTGGGGGGATGGTACCATCTAAACTGAGGCTGCTCATTTGACTACAGCATGCACACCCTGCAATCCTATTGGCTAAGGAGCGAGACCGAACATTCTGCTGTTTCCATGGAGCCTAAAAATATTTTTCAACCCAAAATGTGCCGGCAGCCAATAGGAGCGGAGCACAGGAGTACTCGACAGGACTTAAAAGAACTTGAATAAATTAATCATGAGTGCAGCACTAGGAAAAGAGACGTGACTCAAAAACAAATTTAAACTCAAAAGTGGAACAGTTTGACAGGGTAAAACCTCATAAGCTTTCTTGAATGTTTACAAATGTCATTTGATCTCCAGCTCTACAAAATATACATTCAAATTATAGATAGACAAACTATTAAAGCAAAAAGTAACTCAAGGTCAAGTATCACAGTGATTTTAGGGATGTTTAGGTAGATGCAAAGCTTTTAAAAATTGTCAAATAAAATTAATAAATGAAATTGGTAAGGCTAACACTGTGATGAAAATGACGTTATAAATGATAAAAGGTTATATTATATTTTAAGGACCAATTCTCATTATTCCCTAGCATACATATTAATAGCATATTGGCTGTTTATTAACTATTAATAAGCAGCAAATTATGAGTTTGCTGTTGCAAAAGTTGTAGCTAATAGTAAGTTAATACAGAAAATTGGACCTTAAAATAAAAGTGATTAATTAATTTTATATAAAAAAACATATATAAATACATGTATTAATCATTCTAAAACTACTATTTAATAAATGAATAAATATAATATTATTGATTTATTATGTATTACAAAACCAGTTCTTATTTTTGCTTGTTAATCAATTATAAATATATAACAAATAATAAACACATAATTTATCAATTAAATCTCACAGTATTTTCATTACCATCATTTATTTTGATGATAAAAATGTAATTTATATATTGCAGTGTTTATTATGACTAAAGGACTATAATTGTTCATGAGGCAAATAGTACAAGGACATTTGAAGTGGGCCAAAAAACAAAAATCATGATTCTAAATTTAAAATAGGAAATGATCTCAGTGAGCACAACTGAAATCCCAGTTGCTATTAGCAGAATGTGTCCTCATCTCAGTTAATAACAGTGGTGCTGTTCTGAGAGAGCGAGCGAGAGGGGTTTTAGATGATGGGTGTAAATGCAGTGGGCCGTTTCCTCCCCACTGCAGTACTCGTGCACCAGCGTTTGACAGCATGTGCCTCCACGTGCTTTCGCCTCCACTACTACTACTACCACCCAACCAGAGAAGAATACAACCCCACCCTTCTCCTCCCCGCTGCCGCTTCATACGACAGAGTCACGTGGCTCGAGGGGAGGCTCTGCTCTGCAGTGAGGCGGTCTGCGGCAGTGCAGAGAGCACAGACAGCGCTCCTCCTGACCCAGATTCCACCGCTGCCCCGACACACCGGGTTAACATTAACCCCAGAATGCCAAGACATGGACAGATTTGCTGCAGGTTGCCCCCGGCTAATAATCACACACACACATGCCTCTGGCCACGCAGAGTCTGTCTCTTCCATTAAAAATGAAATTAATCAAGCGAACACTTATTGTGATGATTGTGATGATGTATGATTACATATATATTAATTATAATATTGATTATATAAATATAGTAATAATATGAATAATTTGTTGTTAATTTTAACAAGATTAAGAAATAAAATAGCCTATTCTTTTTATATAAAATTCAATAACACTAACACTGAAATGGCAATAAATTATTAATGATTTCTAAAGATTTCTAATATCAACTATATATATATATAAAGTTGACATTAGAAATTATTATTCACAATTTAATGTCATCTTCATTTCATCTCATAAATGAAATTTATAAATCTAACACTGTCTTTATTACCATCACGTATTATGATGATAATAAATGTAAAAAAAAAAAAATCTAAATGTTAATACAATAAATATATATATCGATTCTTTAGGATATAAACAATTTAAATATTTTATTTTTATAAGTACATATAATTACATATATTTTATTACTGTTAATTGTATATAATAGTAAATGTTATATTATTCTTAATTAATTATATTATATTATATGACACCTTAAAATAAAGTGTTACCTATTATTCTTTATTAATTAAATATGTTGTATTATATTATTAAATTCACATATACACACACACACACATACATATATATATATATATAATTATTATGCAACGTTAATTTAACATAAATATCATGAATGTAATTAATAATATTAAGAAAAGCACTTTGCTCTGATTTTACTAAATGAAATGTCAACCCAAAACCAGAGCTTGATTTTCTACCATCAGGAGGGAAGGGGAGAGACAGGTGCGTGTCCTGGACAGACAGACAGACTACACATGGACACAAGTATGCGGGCCGGCCAGCTGTGACAGGGCAGAGGAGCGTCGGGCATGAGTCAGTCAGACAGAGCGGTCACTCCTTCCTCCGCTGCATGACGGAATTTCTGACATCTGCACCCTTCATTTAGACCCTATAAATACCACAGGACAATCAGATTTAATCAAAAAATATTGTTGCTACATTAGCCATGACACAACTGTTAAGAATCCATCTGCTATGAAATAATATTTATGACAATATTTGTAGTGATTTTTCTGTGGTATCCCATACTGCTTCAGAGCAGACAATGTTATTTAGATCTGCAGCTGTAAACAGTCTCTGATTATCCTGTTAGGAACACAGCTGAACTTTACATAAACCTAAAAATGAACCCCACATCTCCCAAAAACCGTCCATCATCCACCCCTGCGCGACAATGGATGTGAGAGACACTGAATCCATCTGCCCACAAGCTAGAAGAGATGCAGACACAACATCCACACTCCTCGCCATCATTCTCCCTGAAGCACACAGAGGTGTGTCAATGAACTGACACAGAGATTTACACAACTAACCAGACGCGTGATGACCTTTAAATGTAAAGCTTACACACGATACTTTAAAGATGATATGATATTTTTTAGATCAAGATACGATGTGTCAAGCTGACGTGACCTTGAAAAAGCTACAGAAATACCATTTCATATCTACTTCAAAACAGGAAGGTTACAGTATCTGTGTGCAGACACTGGGAACTGAAGGGTTTTATTGCCACCTGGTGGACATCAGATGCTGTTTTAAACCTTGCCTTGCTGACTTCAGATCAGAGTTGTGCACCATTCAGAATTCAGTTGAGAATGCACTGTAAATTCTAAATTCATTTCTGAACTTAAATTGAATTTGCTATCAATCAGGATGCAATACTGCAATTGAATGTAAGAAAGTAAAATTAAAATCGCAGTGCATTTCTTAGATTTTTACATTTCAAAAGCAACATTTGTCAAAACTTTAAATGCTGGCCTAAAGCCTTGTCTGAAAGTTTTGAAAGAAGTTTAAAAAATCTTGAATTTTAAATGTTTATAGAATATGACGATTTAAATTATTTTGCCACAACTACAAATAATTATTGTTGCAATCATCTTAATTTCATTTTTGAGATAACCTAATTATAATATAAAGTTGTCACTTAATACAACATTTTAAGTTTTCTAACCTTAATTTTTTTTTTAGGCTGTATCAATACTTTTTTTTTTTTTTTGGTCAGAAACAAGAAAGACTTTTTTTGCACCTTTTTTTGACCTTATATGGACATATGGACCATGTCAATGTTATTTTTGTCAAATACATTTCATACAAATAAAAAGGCCATGGCTATAACCAAGCCCATCACAATAAATAAATAAATAAATGATTTAAACATCTATTAGTGCCTTACCCCCTTTTTAGGGGTGAGAATCAGATGCAGAAATAATGGATGACACCTCTGGTTTACACCAAAAGCATCGCCAAGTGCCAGCTGGCTAACAGTTTAGAATTCATGTGAATTTCATGTGTTAATTTTTGCACTTACACTTTGAGCTCTCAGTTTCAAGTCATAGTTTATATAGATTTAGAGATTACTTTTATCATTAAACCTCACAGGGACAGGCAATCCCTTGTCAACTCCAGGTCAGAAGGTTTGTGTTCATAGGTGAATAATGTTGGATACAGATATTCATCCACTGTCCTCAGACCAGCCAGATGCTCGATAAATAAGATTTGCTTGCTATTCAGTTATGCTGTTTATGGGCCCAGTACTTCCCTCCTGAACTAAGTTGATTGCATGACATCAATCTCACTTGCAAGACTGGCTACCTTTATACCTTTTTGTTTTTACAAAAATGCCTGTTTAACCCTTGTGCGAGCGACCTTATGGACATTTTTGTCTTTTTCAGTTTTGTTGTGTGTTAATGCCAACTGAATACATTTTGGAACAGGTGTGTATTTTTATTGGAATTTTAATATTTTCCCCTCATTTCCTTTACAGAAACAAGAAAGACTTTTTTTGCACCTTTTTTTGACCTTATATGGACATATGGACCATGTCAATGTTATTTTTGTCAAATACATTTCATACAAATAAAAAGGCCATGGCTATAACCAAGCCCATCACAATAAATAAATAAATAAATGATTTAAACATCTATTAGTGCCTTACCCCCTTTTTAGGGGTGAGAATCAGATGCAGAAATAATGGATGACACCTCTGGTTTACACCAAAAGCATCGCCAAGTGCCAGCTGGCTAACAGTTTAGAATTCATGTGAATTTCATGTGTTAATTTTTGCACTTACACTTTGAGCTCTCAGTTTCAAGTCATAGTTTATATAGATTTAGAGATTACTTTTATCATTAAACCTCACAGGGACAGGCAATCCCTTGTCAACTCCAGGTCAGAAGGTTTGTGTTCATAGGTGAATAATGTTGGATACAGATATTCATCCACTGTCCTCAGACCAGCCAGATGCTCGATAAATAAGATTTGCTTGCTATTCAGTTATGCTGTTTATGGGCCCAGTACTTCCCTCCTGAACTAAGTTGATTGCATGACATCAATCTCACTTGCAAGACTGGCTACCTTTATACCTTTTTGTTTTTACAAAAATGCCTGTTTAACCCTTGTGCGAGCGACCTTATGGACATTTTTGTCTTTTTCAGTTTTGTTGTGTGTTAATGCCAACTGAATACATTTTGGAACAGGTGTGTATTTTTATTGGAATTTTAATATTTTCCCCTCATTTCCTTTAATAAATCTATTTTACACTAGGTACAAAAAAATAGTTCCTCTCAGGACCTTAAGGACAAAAATGTCCTCATTGAAACCCATTAAAACTGCAATTTTTAATCCCAGGACCATTTAACTATAAAATGAGGCAGCCTTTGTTAATAGGCTTTCATTCTGTAGGCAAGGGTTTAAAAAAATATATATTTTTTTTAATTTTACCAGATGGTGCCATTTTAATATATAAAGCAAATACTCACATTTTTCTTGTTTTCTGCTTTTGCTGCATTATAGAGCCAGTTGGATAAATTATGCAGCAATAATAATGGTGTGGGTATGTCAGAGTGTGGTTTGTATGTGTGTCCTAAAAAAAATGTGTGTGTTTGTGTGTGTGCACCTGTAATGTTTGATAGAGAGAAATTATACTGTACTGTGAATCACAAATCCCACCACTGTGTATGCCAGCGGAGCTTTGCTGGAATCTAATGGGAAAAGTTTGGTACTGCACCCAAACAAAATCTTACTAAAAGCTCATTTTTTGAGATATCAACCTCAAATTTGGAACACAACTTGTTTAGATTTATGGCTTTTATTTTCTAGCAATTTTTGTGTTCAACATGTTTTACAAAATATATATTTTATATAAAAAACACTGCTCATAAATCATTTTCATAAACTTAAACCTCTATAACTTTTTTGGTTAAACATTTTTACAACTTTTTTTTAACTTCAACTTCATCTGTCTAGGGTCTTCTTTAAAAGCAACACTATGTAACTTTTTCTGTGTTCAAAATTTGCAAAATGTTTTTTTTAATTGACGCACAAGAATTAAAATGTATTTAAATGAATTATAAAAACATATTTATACAGTAACTTTTATACATTTTTATGTGAAACTCAATCAGTTGAGTTTAACAGAACAAAAAGCAACATTTTTAATCCAACAAAAAACACTGTGCAAAAACAAAACTGAGCAAACCAACTTTTTAAAAATATAAACACGCCATCATGAGCTTGTTTCCTTTCTCACAAATGCTTTCCTGCACTCACTAACATAACTTCTGCAATGCATGCAACTGAAATGCCGGATTCACTTCTCTATACCTCTTCCAAAGAAAAAAACCAAGCAGCATGGAAAAATGCACAGGCAGGAACACGAGAAACCTAATGAGAGCCGCAGCTATCGGGCCTGTACAAACATGCTTCCCCTGGCATGACAGCACAGGTGTCTGTATTCTCTCCTCTGCTTTTTTGCACAGGTACTGCTGAAAAACACCCATGCTGTGTGTTCTTAGACAGTGTCTAAATACCTTTTTTGCACCACTTGATTTACTTTGTATCTTAGAGCAGAAATGCAAGTAAGCTGCCCATATCAATGTATCTAGGGCAGTCCTCGAGCTAGCAGTAAAGAATAGTTAGGGCTCAAGAGTTTTTAAAGAGCATCTGACCACAAAAAGGTGTCAACTTTCTGTTGATTTGTTTGACAGTGACGACTGATAAAGCGAGCCTGTCCTACCACAAAGCATAACCAGGAAGTTGAACCAACACTAAAAAGGGTTACCTCCTTCACAACAATACTTCTCAAACTGAAAACAAGATACAGTAGTATAAGCTCACTGTTTTTAAATATTTATTCAGTCACCAATGTCAAAATGCACACACTCAATAATAATACCATAATAAAGTCTACTTAAATGCTTTTTTTGATTAACATCTTGTCTTTATACAGCTTCTACATGCACTCAAAAATAAAATATTTAAAACAATACAGACCTCTGCATTGAAATGTAGTTAAAAACCTTGCTAGACATGTGAAGGGCGTACTGCTTACATGCCTTAAGGGCATGTAAAGTGCCACTAGATGAACCCTGCAGTACAGGAATGCTCCGCTAAATCCAGAAACACAATCACAACCTGACATCTCACAGCACACAGCACAGAGCAGATGCTATGGATCTGCATCTTACTGTGCAGCTGTTTTTGCTGCAATATTGCTCTTTACAAACTACTGTCTGGAAAAACAACTAAAGCTGCTATACATGTATTTGCGTCCATCAGTATTAGCTTTTGTGTAATAATGACCATAATTACAATAAACACTACAATTTTTTTGTGATCCATTCTCCTTTTACATAACACATAATATACGTTTAAAGGATAGAGAGTCGGACTTGTAACCCGAAGGTCGCGGGTTCGAGCCTCAGGTCCGGCAGGGATTGTAGGTGGGGGGAGTGAATATCCAGCGCTCTCTCCACCCTCAATACCACGACTGAGGTGAGACCCTTGAGCAAGGCACTGAACACCCAACTGCTCCCCAGGCGCAGCATTGGCTGCCCACTGCTCCAGGTGTGTGTTCACGGTGTGTGTGTGCGTGTTTGTTCACTACTCACTGCTGTGTGTGTGCACTTGGATTGGTTAAATGCAGAGCACAAATTTCCTTTGTGCTTTCCTTTCCTTCCTTAATAAAGTCTTATAAATTACGCTAAAATAGTAATATCCAACATAACCTAGTCTGCAGAGTCAACATCTGCACATGTCTTGGTGTTTTACTGCTGACCACTGGTCTGGAGGTCATAATGAAGGATGCTGTGACAATATTTATAGTTCATGCTTTAATTAAAACCTGTGGCCTTGCACACCACAGACAGTTCTGCAGTCCCGCGGAGGAGGACAATGACATGGTACAGATGAGCTAATGAATGTATACATGAAAAACAAACAAACAAACAACAAAAGGTATTTGCTTGCATGCAGAATGTAGTTTCATATAGGCTGTGGATTTCTATGGTTACCCTGACCATGCAAACATGGAAATATAAGAGAATTTAAAATTAGACATGGAAAATGAGAATTAAGTCATATACATTTCTATAAAATATATATTTTATAGTTATGCTCTGTTCTAAAATAAAGCGACTGTCCACTATTTTTCCCCATTAAACTTTAAATACTATGCGTTCCTCACTTGAGAGAACACACTTTAGTATTTTATGCACACAACACATTAAATACACAAGTTACCATGTATTCATAAAAAAGAAGAGGGTTTAAAATTATTATTGGCCTATCTACTAAATTATTTCATAGAGATTGTGAGGAGTAAAACTTTTAAGAATCGTTTAAAACAGATCACAAAGTGGTCTGCAAGATTCATTAATGAATCAGCCTGAATCAAAATCCTTATTCAATAATCATGAATATCTAGAAAAGTCATGTAAAGTTATGAAAATACATTGGCCTAAGAGTGGTAACCCTGTGGTTACTTCAAATGAACCGCGCAATTGTGTCATGGACGTTTTAAATATTAAAATGATCAACATTTATTTAAATAAACGGCCATTAGCCCTGTCAAAATAAATGGTTATTTACATCGAATAATCTAGATTTGAACCTGTGGCTGTATGACAGTCAAAATGTAGGAACTTGTTGTGCTTTGAAATGCGTATTTTGAATAAACAAAATCAGGAAGTGGCATGATCTATTTGAACACAGAGGAAGTCTGAAAACTCGCACCATTGCTTTTGTTCATGAGAATAGTCTCGGTTTTTATAATAAAATTCACTTTTTTTCTGCTCAGCAGCAGACAAATTGGCTTCCCATAAGACAAGTGTATACATAAACAAACACATAACGCCAAAACGATGTATCTGTAATCACCGTCCATTACAATGAATACAACCGCCAAGTCAAGTGAAATATGATGAAACGCCTTGTTTTCATACAAACGTTGTGAAGTAAAGGTTAATTATTATCTATTTAAAATCCTTAAACTTGAATATAAATTATCATTGAGCTTTCTTTTAGTTTAGTTTCAGTCATTTTACACTCAGGTCGCCTTTATAGACTCTCTCCTCACCTGCGTGCTGAAGGAAACAAACATTCTCTCGCGCCAGGTGTCAGGTTGCATATTTGAATGGTATTGCATCTTAATCCATGATTCTTACCTTAATTTCCAGTTAATTGAGTGAAAAGTAAATAGGCCTATAGGGAAACGCTGAAGAACACCCTGCTCAGCGGATCATTGTGAAGTGTGTCTACATTTTCCGGATTGGCCAATCAGAAGTGTTGCGTTTGACGCGCAGGTTGAGCTCGACTCGACTGTGGGAGCGTTAAACAAGCTCTGCCTACATCTATAAAAGGAACTGATTTCGAGAGCGGAAGCTGGCTAGTTTTACTATGCATGTAACGTTCTCTATCTGTTTTGGATGACTTTGCTTTCACTTATGTTTTGAGCTCAGATATGCTAATTGCACGCTGAAAAGCGCAAACAATACGATAGAACGTTCGCTT
Organism: Sinocyclocheilus rhinocerous; assembly: GCF_001515625.1. Classification (NCBI taxonomy): domain Eukaryota; kingdom Metazoa; phylum Chordata; class Actinopteri; order Cypriniformes; family Cyprinidae; genus Sinocyclocheilus; species Sinocyclocheilus rhinocerous. The sequence goes on from NW_015652169.1 coordinate 644,892, forward strand.
TATCAATGAAGCAATGTTTGTGTAATGAAAATATGGAAATGCTCTAGTTCTTTAGCACGGTAGTGGGGCTGATACAACAGGTAAAGTTGTGCTTTATGGGTCATTCTCAATTTATAAGCATGGTGACTTTAAAGGGGTCATATGATGCGATTTCATTTTTTCCTTTCTCTTTAGAGTGTTACAAGCTCTTGGTGCATAAAGAAGATGTATTTGAAAAATAATGTGTTTTTTGAACATTAAAGCATGTCAACATATTCTGTTACACCAAATACACAAAATAATGATCTTTAAAAAAGCATCATATGACCCCTTTAAATATTTGAAGAAATCCAATATAAAAGATAAATAATTTTATATTAACATTTAAACAACATTCATATGTATTAATGATTCCATTAAAATAATACACAAAATAGTAAAACACTTAATAGAGGCTGATTTTCAGCATGAAAATAAGTCATTATTAATATAAAAAATTATTTAAAAAAATTATGGACATATCATTGGTGTTATCAATGTTAAAAACATTTTGAGGGGAAAAAAAATTTAATGTGTACGTGAAATTCATGCAGATTCATTAAAAAAAAATCTGTGTGCTTTTCAGTTAGTATTGATGTTAATGAATACCATGAGCCAAAATTCAGAAAAGTATTGAAAGTCTTTTTTTTTTATACTGACACTGTGTCAAATAACCCAGCCTGAAGAATAAATAAATAAATAACATAGACTACATGGTTTCAACGTAAAGTCTTTATTTTAAGATTCGAAGACTTGATAGCCAAGTTTGATTTTCTTTCTGACTGAACTTACAGTGCAGCAAACAGAGAAAAAAAAGGTGAGAGTGGCAAAATTCATCCTAAATTTAACATTAGGACTGAATCCAGTTTATTCACTTAAATGTGAAGTTGTCCTTTTGACTGTTTCCAGACTTTATTATGCTACAATATTAGCAACACAAGAATCCATGATCTGGAGTTGTGCTGGATTGAACATCTAAACAGATAGACGTGGTCCAACAGTGGGCTCATCAATGGGATCTAAACAAAACAGTCCAGGAATGGTGCGTCCACAACTTTATACCACAATCATGAAGTTGTTTTGTCTTGTTCACGGAGCAGAGATGTTCTTTGTGCTGAATTCCCGTTATTTATTCCTTAGTTGATATTATTTAATCGTAACATGACCTAAAACAGAGAAACAAAACCCATAATAAACTACACTTGAAGGTTCCATCCCTCTCCATGCTGAAACACTGCCATGGCTACGATAATACTGGTAGGCAGGATAACACAGTTTATGAACAACACATAGTTTACACATTTTACCCTTGAGGATTAAGGGAGCATGGGTTTGATACTTCATGTTTCGTTGGTTTGGGGACTGTTTGGGTTTCAGCAGCTATGTACAGAGGCAATGCCCACAGTCCAGTGTGAGGCCAGAGAGAGCGGAGCTTGTGCTAGTTAGAGAGCCTCTCGGCTGCCGCTTATACGCTGTCAGTCTGACAGAATGTGCACGAAGGACATTGGGAAGACCCCTTTCCGTTCAGGCTTCCCCTCTATGTGCCCGATCTGTAAAAAGGCAGGTTGATGAATGTGATGGTCTGTCCTAAAACGGAATTAACAATGCTAGTGGCAAGCGCACTGCGCAGATTTACTTACCCACCACTCCTGGTCTTCCTCTCCTGTAACAATTATAACCTCCCCCTCCACAAAAGTCAACTCATCGTCATTATCCGCTTGGCAATCGTAGATGGTTTTCACACGCCTTACTTTGTTCTTGCCCTGCACAGAGATGATCTCCAGTTATTAGTGTTACACCTGTTGATCATTTCCAGTATGCATTACTGATCAAAATTTTGGGGTCAGATAGATTTTTTTGTTGTTTTTGAAACAAGTCTCTTATGATCACCAAAGATGCATTCAATAAATGAAAAATACAGCAAAAGCAGGACAATGTGAAGTAGTATGATTTAAAATAACGGTTTTGATATATTTTAAAATCTATTTCATATTTATTTTATTTTTTATATTATATATTTTATAACCATTACTACATGGTTCAGTGTCACATGATCCTTCAGAAATCATTCTAATATGCTAATTTGGTGATTAAGAAACATTTCTTTACAATATTAATGTTAAAAACAGTTGTGCTGCTTAATATTTTTGTGGAAACCATGATTTACAGGATTCTTTGATATATAAATAAATGTATTTTTTTAACTAAGAAAATATCTAAACTAATGATTTTTTTACATATTCATTTTTTTATTTCACTTTTTAAGCTCAATATTATGCTAAATGTGTTTAGTTTTACAACGATAAAATAATAGATATAGGTTGTTAAAGGGATAGTTTACCCAAAAATGGTACTCTCATGAACGCGCATCAAGACTGACACGGAAGAGAAGAAATTGTTGAATAAAGTCATTATTTTTGTTTTCTTTGCGCACAAAAAGTATTCTCGTAGCTTCATAAAATTACATGTCACATGGACTATTTTAACAATGTCATTTCTACCTTTCTGAGCCTTGAACATGGTAGTTGCATGCTGTCTATGCAAGGTCAGAAAGCTCTTGGATTTCATCAAAAATATCTTAATTTGTGTTCCGAAGATGAACGAAGGTCTTATGGGTTTGGAATGACATGGTGAGTAATTAATGACAACATTTTCATTTTTGGGTGAACTGTCCCTTTAAAGTGAGGACAAAAAATAATTTGTGCACTGGTTGTTAAGCTAAAACCTTTTGGGTCCACAGTACATATATAAAACTTTTTAAAAGGTCTTCCACTCACCACTGTGTTTATTTTCCGTGGCATCGGGACTGGCATTTCCACAGCTCCTGCAGGTGCACCATTAGTGTCCTCACTGGCCTGTCTTGGAGAGAGCTGCTCCTGCTGACTGGATGACTGCAGCTCTGTCAGCTGGGGCTTTGGACTTGTTTCCTCCTGCGATGTTTGCCTCTGTGTGGTCTCAGCTGCTGAAGACATCATAGGCTTGGATGGGAGGTCAGAGAGCTGCGGCTTAGGGGGAAGATCCTTAAGCTGAGGTTTCGGGGGCAGGTCAGAAAGCTGAGGTTTGGGAGGTAAATCCGACAATTGTGGTTTTGGGGGAAGATCAGATAGCTGTGGCTTGGGGGGAAGGTCTGAGATATGCGGTTTCTGCGGCACCTCCACAGGCTGGGAGCGTTCTGCGGGTTGTGGGATTTTAGGTGGCGGCTCAGTGGGTCTAGTTATTGTATCTGAAGCTCTGGTGGGAGGAGTGTCCTGGGCCTGTGGGGGTTTCTGCAGCACATCAGGACCGGACTTGTCCACTGAGGGGAGGTGGATGTGTCAATCTTTCGTAGTGCCACTGAAAGATGTGTAGGTCGATATAAAGTTCAAAATTAGAAATATAAATAAATCACTTATAGTTAATGTCATGTGAAATGTACCTTTTTGAGGTAGTTTGGGAAGAACTCGTGGGCCAAATGTTGCTTTTGTGTTCATAGAAGTAGTGCTGAAATCAAGAAGGGCATGTCATTAATATCTCTATAACAGACTAGAAAAACCTTCATGATGGATTTTCAAAGGTAACATGAAAATTATAAACGCTAAATCTTTATGGTCTCATGTTTTTACCTTCAAGATCAATTTGACATGCAGTAAAATGCACAAATGATTATTGTGCAAAATAGGACTATTAAATTTTTAAAATTTAAATTTTTTCCATTCCCATTTTAAATGTACATTTAAAAAAAACAGCAGGTTTTCTATATCAAGCAGGTTTGTCTGAATGTGAGTGTGGTGCAGCACCTTTGCTGCTGCTGAATTCCCTCAAACTTATTGGCCGGGGACGTCCAATTTGCAGAAGGAGGTGTGGACTCACTTCCTATGAGGTTCAAAATAAAAAGAGAGAAGAGGTTTAAAGCGGGTTTGAAGTTCCTGTATTTCATTAAGAGCTTTGGCCATGTTTAACACTCTTGTTTTTATGTGCATGGGACTTTCATTGATGTTACCAAGAACAAGTTACTAAATGATGATGCTTATTTTATTATGTTAAAATATTTTCTCCAATCCCAGCTTAATATGCCAAGTTAACTATAAGCAAGCCAACTGCATGTTGATTTTCTCTGAAAAAAATATAAAAGCTGTCAGTTTGTTAGGGCATCACAACCAGTGCAACAGAACAAAATTAGCTCAACCAATGACATGAGTTTGGGGGCAAACTATCTGTTTATCCGACCAATGGAAGATTAGATTAGAGTGTTTGGGGAAACCTGTTTGAAAACTGGCACTTTTCACAAATACGGTATATTTTTGTATGTACGGTAAGACTTTTAAAAAGCATTAATGTATTATTGGTTTGTATTTGTTAAACAGACTATTATTTAACGCTAAATGAACCTAGCAAAATGTATTTGGGCACATTAAATGAACCAAGCATATAAGTTTCTAAACACATCCAATGTCATTTAAAGGTGACATATCATGAAAATCGGACTTTTCCAGGTTTTAAGAGCTATAATCAGGTCCCTGGTGCATCTACCACCCAAGGAAACGTGAAAAAGATGAACCCAGTAACGAGCGTGTCTGATTTCACTCCCCTAGTGACGTCGCAAAGGGATCTCATTATAATATTACCGCTCCTTAATCTGTAAAAGTTTACACCCCTGGAGCTGTCATTTTGATTTCGCAAGCGACAACGGTGTACCAGTTCTAATGCCATGGCGAAAGTTTGAGCAAAACATGCTAACTGTTCTGGCTTTGAAACAGCCTGTTTCTGCTTCCACTCAAAATAGGCATTTTCAAAATAATATAATAAATGATCTGTGGGGTATTTTGAGCTGAAACTTCACAGATATATTCTAGGGACACCTGAGACTTATATTACATATTGTAAAAAAAGGCATAATATGTCTCCTTTAAAAAAATAAATTCTTGACATTCTCGACTATATTCAAAAATTAAAATGATAAAACAATGTTACAATTTTGACATTATTTCCTAAATTGATTTTCAATCTAATCGTAATTATTATTAACAAATTTTAACCACCATTTTAATTTTAGTTATTCTAAATTCTTGCTGGTGGAGCTAATAGCACAGAAATTACACACTTTACCTTTAAACAAATTAGTAGGCTAATTTAATTGCAAAAATGCAACACAACATGAACAAAATTAATTGTTGTTATTAAATTGCAAAGCTCTGAATCACAAAATGAAAAGAAAGCAGCCTTAAGCTGATTAATATGAATATCAAATGGAGATTAACCACTTTAACTCTCATTGTGGGGTGAGGAAAGAGAAAATACTGAAGAAAATGTAAAGTCAAGCAATAATTGTATTAACATCCTTGGGTGTTTGTTATGTCACGAGTATTATAATACTCAGAAAGCTCTGACTTTGATCATTAACACATACTCAAGAACAAGAGCCCTAAATCAATTACTCAGAGTATCACTTCATTGCAATGGGCATATGAAGATCAGTCTCAGAATTCATACCCACCCACTTCACACCACCACCACCACCACTATCAGCACCAAAACAACAAAATTGCAAGAATTTTGCTCTTTTCTGTCAGCAGAGGTGGCGACGGAATGTTGTTTCTGCAGTCACAAAACGGAGATGTTGCCACCTGGACGCACCTTTGCTCTGCGGGCCCTGAAGTATGGGGCTGGGGGGGTCTGAGAGGGTGCGCTTGTGTCCGGGAGGTGGAGGAGGCGCTCTCTTCTTAGACAGAGTGGAGCTGCCTCCTGCACTCGATTGTGATCCCAGCGGCAGGGAGGTGGGCGGTCCAGTGGACGGAGCTGAAAGAGTGACGAGATGACGTGATTGGTCGAAAAACAAGTGAGGCCTGATATGATCCCAGAATGCAGGCGGCAGGCTAATATCCGATTAGTTGAAACTAAAGCCAAAGGTTGCACATTCCAGTTCAGTTTGCAAGCAAACAGTGGTTGTGGTGTGAGAGGATGTTTCATAATCACTCACGATTAACCTCCATTGATAGCACATTACACCTCCCCCGCAATTAGAGTTAATGCAAAGACATCAGGAACATGCAAACATGTCAATATACCAACATGTTTTACCTTTCCAGGCACCTGGCCTACTCGTTTTTTTTTCTGCAGTGTCATGCATATTAATCTTAATAAAGGTGTGTATACCTTTTGAAGTGGTCTTGCTGGCTATTGTGGGCCCCTCTGATACTGGAGACACAGGTGTATCGGTGGAGGTGCTGTAGACGGGATTGGCAAAGGCTCCGTAGGAGAGTCGCTGTTTGTCCTTGTGTCCTAAATACCCCGGCAAGGACAGCTTCTCCTGAGGGGACACGCTTGAGGAATGACAGAAGCTCTGAGGTCGGGGAGAACGTTCTTTCTTCACTGGACTGGGCTGGGGATGGAAAAACTATTTATTTGAAAATAGTAAAACCTTGCTATTACAACTGAATGCACTGGGTGGCGCTGTAGATATGCACTGTTGAGGTGGTGTCTAAATGTAGCAATATTTTGATTCTCATTGCCGTTTTCAGTTTTCATTTCTCAAGTCATGGATCTCTGCAGATGAGGATCCACTTTTAAGATGCAATCAAATGTGATTTTGATTTAGGAATAAATTGAAATCGCTTTGAGAAACTTTGCCCCTTATAAAATAATTTTCTGTGTCTTAGTGGGCAGAGAGTAAGGCTGTTAAATTGATTGATCGCGATTAATTGCTTCCAAAATAAAAGTATGTGTTTACATAATATATGTGTGTACTGTGTATATTTATATGTATATAAATACATTACAGTTTACTGTACTTTGTTATTCTTGTAATTATTTACATATAGCTCCTAATGAATTGGAAGTCTAGCACATTCACAGAAAATGGTTTGCTTCACATTGCAAAATAAGGTGGATAGACTGAGTTATACCATACTATTTATATGTGCATTACTCTAACAGCAGCAATATACTTCTCAAATTGTTTTCAATGTAAACTCTGGGTAACTCCGGTAAAGTTTTTTTGTCTTATTTTTCTCTTAATACAGAAAATTACTCATAATGCTCATGCTTACTGTACGAGGTGCATAAAAAAGGAGCTCTTAACTGACAGAGTAAAGCAGAGCTCTAGTATAGGGAGATATGGGACAAAATAAAAGGTAGGCGCACAAACCTTGTCATCTAGGTCATCGTCACTCTCGTCGATCTCCTCCAGCCGCAGATTCCACTCATACTCCACATGCACATGAGGATTAAACCGCCCGGTTGCTGCCTCCACCAGCTGCGCATCCAATCACAAACCATTAATGTAATACACTTCTCCTCTCTGACATTAATGCCAGAAAAGGCCATGTTTTGAGTAATTACATGACTGTATAGTGAAACTGCAGGTGGCTGTATGGCAAAATTCTTCTGTAATTAACAGTGTCGGCAACACAGAAGAATAAGCACTGTGTACAAAATGATCACACTCACTAGCTCTTCACACTGTGCATTTTTCAGTCGTCTGGCAATGTCCAAAGCTGTCTCCCCATTTTGATTCACTGAAATAAAACACATAAATCGCATAAGAAGAGCCTTGAGATAACTATTGTAATTAAATTAAGAATAAACAATAACTTTGTTTTTAGATTTTTAGCAGTTATATATTATGTTTTGGAAAATTTACATATATTTATATTGTGCAAGAAGCAAAAAAGCAAAGCCTCCAGGTTAGGTGTGGTGACAACTGTGTATTACTCTGTGCAAAGAATTTGAGGAATGAAACATGTCGGAGGACGAGCCTCCAAGTTTATTTAGAATTTTTTTTTAGAAAAAAATTATACTTCAGAAAGGATGCATTCAATTCATCTATGCCATTACAAAAATACATTTCATTAAAATAGAAAACTGTTAAATTGCAATTTTTAACAATATACATTTTCATACAACTGTTCTATACATTATCATTTACAATTCACAATTTTAAAGGAACACTCCACTATTTTTGAGAATAGGCTCATTTTCCAACTCCGTACCATGGGTGCAGCAGGCGCAATGATATTACGCAGCGCCTGAAAATAGGCAGCAAAGTTCCTTGATTATTACGCCGGAATAAGAGTATAGTTCCTAGCCATATCGGCCTACAAAATCGCAACTTTTCATTTTCCGTCCGTCTTAGTACACGATGTAACTACAGAAGAGTCAAGTTTTAAATAGGAAAAATATAGAAACTCTTTGGTCATTTTTGAGCGAGATGCTAACGGTCTAATCAGATTCAATGATCTATGCTAAGCTAAGCTAAAAGTGCTACCGCCAGACCCGGAGATCGGCTGAATGGATTCGAAAACGGTAAAACTCAACTGTTTAACTCTACGGGAGTTGGAAAATGAGCCTATTTTCAAAAATAGTGGAGTGTTCCTTTAAGCTGAAATAATTTACAACAATCAATCATCACACAAATTCAAAGTAATAAATATCACATTTATTTTGAAATAACTGCAGATGATGTCTCTATTGAAACATCTTTGGGGAGATGCTAAAGATAGTCCACTTACCCAAGTCAATAGATGGTTTTCCCCTGAGCAGCAGTTTGAGACACTCTGTCTTCTCATATGTGCAGCTGTAATGGAGAGCAGCGTTTCCACTATCCGTCTGTCTGTCTAGAGTTCCACTGTACACACACACATCCATATTTACCATCTTGCAGCTTAATTTTCTCCAGTGGACTAATGTGCACAACAGAATATTCTGTCCGATACCTGTTTTGGACGAGAAAGTCCACCAGGTGCAGTGAGGTCTGGTCTGATGTCCGCACAGCAAAGTGCAGCGCTGTCTCTCCCGGGTCCTGTTGACAGTAATTCAGTCAGAATCAGGACAGCATTACTGAGAATTATTTGAATTTAATCAAATATGCTATATAGCTATATAGCTTATTCTTTCAATTTTCTGTGTGAACAAGCAGATTTCAGATCCTCTAAAATGAACAGGAAGCATCTTACAAAAAAAAAAAAACTGAATACTGATGAACCCTTGGGCAACCATCGCTTCAACCTCACATTTGCAAAAAGCCACACTAGTCATTTGTCCTGAAGTCAGTTCATGTACATTCTGGGGAATAAATGACTATATTTCTCTAAATAAGCAGCATATAAATCAGTAGGTCCATGACAAACTATTAGTCAGAGATCAATACCCGTCCTGCTTCTGGAAATGGATCCATTAGCTCCACTCCATCTGCATAGAGCTGAATAAGAGCCATCAGGTCTCGAGTTCTCACGGCCTCGTACAAGTCACCCTGTCTGGCTGTGGCTGTAGTGGCTGTCCTCCGAGCAAACCTGTGCTCCACATACTTCGCGTTTATGTACTCCTTCCTCTCGGTCCTACAAGATTTAAAACCTCATTTCAAAGCATATACTGCTTTACATAAATGAGTGCATTAACTACTAAACAAAGGGTCATTCTCATAGCTAAAGTCTGTAGTTCTGTCTACATTTGTTACATGTCTGCTATGTAGGCTGGTACTCACATGTCACTTGATGGTGTTGGCTTTGGCGAAGGACTCGGCATATTCCCTTCTAATATTTCATTAAAACTGCTGTTACCCACATTCTTAGCCAACTGTGGAAAAATTGCAATCAGCTATTAGTAACAAGCATATTAACAGTTCATAGCATAACTATAATTTGTGCATTTCTAAATAGAAATACATTCGTCAAAAAGCTGATATAGAAAGCTTGATAATTTGTAATTAACATACATACAAATTACTGTTCAAATGTTTTGAGATTGGTAATACTATTTAAATGACTATTTTCTCATGCTTACTAAGGCTGCATTTATTTGATTTAAAATCCAGCAAAAAAATAGTAATATTGTGAAATATTATTGCAATTTAAAATGACTGTTTTCTATTTTAATATATTTTAAAATGTAATTTATTCCTGTGATGCAAAGCTGAATTTTCAGCATCATTATTCCAGTCTTCAATGTCACATGATCCTTCAGAAATCATTCTAAAATGTTGATTTGGTGCTCAAGAAACATTTCTTATTATTATCACTGTTGAAAACAGTTGTGCTGGTTAATTTTAGGGAAAACTGTGATACATTTTTTTTCATAATTATTGGATAAATAGAAAGAACTGCATTTTTATATAGATTATAAAAGTTCTAACTGCCAATGTTTTGAGATTGGTAATATTATTTAAATGACTATTTTCTCATGCTTACTAAGGCTGCATTTATTTGATTTGAAATCCAGCAAAAAAATAGTAATATTGTGAAATATTATTGCAATTTAAAATGACTGTTTTCTATTTTAATATATTTTAAAATGTAATTTATTCCTGTGATGCAAAGCTGAATTTTCAGCATCATTATTCCAGTCTTCAATGTCACATGATCCTTCAGAAATCATTCTAAAATGTTGATTTGGTGCTCAAGAAACATTTCTTATTATTATCACTGTTGAAAACAGTTGTGCTGGTTAATTTTAGGGAAAACTGTGATACATTTTTTTTCATAATTATTGGATAAATAGAAAGAACTGCATTTTTATATAGATTATAAAAGTTCTAACTGCCAATTTTGATCAATGAAATACATCCTTGCTATATAATTGCTAAAAGAATCAAACAACACTTACTGACCCCAAATTTTTTTTAAATATTTTAAATGACCAGATTAATGTTCAGATTACCAAGAGTTCAGAAGTGCCGAGTTTGTCGAGTTCCATGGACTGGATGCGTGAAATATGGACTCCCATTTCCCTGTGAATCCCAGAACACTCGATGCATGTCAGGATGCCCAGGTTAGTGGATAACCATTTAGGCTCTAGAGCAGATGAAAAAGGGGAAAATTAGGTCTTTTATTGTATTTGTTGAGGACTGTGCATTCTGCCATTCACTTCTCAGCCACAAGGTGGCGCATGAAGCTATAAAACTCTATTTTGATACCTTGCTTGCTGCACTGACAAAGTGGGGACTTTGTGTCAGATCCAACTGCTACAAAACTTTCATATACTAACTCAGCTAACCTGGTGCACCACAGTCACAGCAGACTTCGTTTCCAGGCATGCGCAGCACGTCCTCGATGATGGTTTTGGTCAGGTCTTCCAAACTGTCATCTCCAGCACTCTGCTCCCCACGGAACGCCATGTTCAGAGCCTCCTCCTTACTGTTAGTCAGCACTGAGATCCATCTGCACATCACACATTCACATATATGCATTAATCGCTTGCACACCTCTACAGATGGACACCCACATGCGATAAATTATGTGAAACACCACACGAACAAATAAAGGTTTGCATACAACGTTTACACACAAACACTCATTTATATATTAATATAAATGTGACATACAGATATTATATATCAACAGACACACACAAGCTTAATAACTCACAGCAAAATATACTACACAAAAAGGATGGCCAATATATTGAATATTCACAAAATATTCACAATGAATTTACTGGCTTTCACTTTATTCTTAGATTATACATATATACAGCAAATATTGTCATGTAAGATGAAAAATCCATATATATATAGTACTGTTTAAAAGTTTGGGGTCAGTAAGATTTTATTTTTTAAAGAAATGCATACTTTTATTCAGCAAGGATGAATTAAATTTATCAAAAATATAATGCAACACTTATTGCAGTTTTCAGTGTCACATGATCCTTCACAAATCATTCTAATATGCTTATTTGCTGCTCAAGAAACATTTCTTATCATCACAGTTGAAAACACTTGTGCTGCTTAATATTTTTGTGGAAACTGTGATACATAGAACGTTTATTGATTATTTCAATTCCATTATTGATTATTAAATTTAATGCATTCTTGCTGAAATTAAACGTCTGCATTTTTTCCACAAAAAAAAAAAAAACGGAACTGTTTATAGCCCAGCCAAGGATGAAATACACACAAACACACATTCATCTCATTAACATGCAGAAGCACTCATACACACACATCTTGTTCTCACTCGTGAGCATGAGAACAGAGAAATAACAGATGGAATCAACTCTCTACCTCACACATTCACACTTACATCACAAACTCCTGTTCATCCTCTGCCTGGAAATGATATGTTCGATTATCTGCAGGGGGAAATAAGCAGACAGATTATTAGGGGAAAGAAGTGCATTATGTTAACTGCCCTGAACACTGCACTTAGTGTTCTCTGGCCGAGTAATGGAGTTAGACTTCCAGAGGCCATGCTAGCACTTGGTATGGATGAAAGTACTCTGAAGTTTGGCGGAGGAAATGTGTAGCCACTCACGGGAGATGAGGTCAAAGCACTTCTTATCCTCTCCGCTGGGTTTAACCTGGCAGGTCAGCAGATTCAGTCTCACCGGCTGCCTGTTGGACTGGACACAGCGTAATTACAGTGAGTAAATGACCCGCAGATAGACAGACATAACAGAGCTTCGCCAGGGCTCAGCAATGAAGATAGCCTGAGAGCCTCAGTTTGAGACTCGATGGACCTGTCACTTGCCCTATAAGACCAAATATGTCATCAAGACATTTACCTGGCTAACAAACATGAGGCTTTGTCAAAACTGGAAGAGTGACCTGGAAGCATTAGTTAGTTACAATGAGTTTAAAAAAAAAATCCCATTGCTTTTTATGAATGTACAATTTTTGAATTTCAGCTATTATTGTAAATAAATAAAAATTAATGTTATTTGTTGTTATAAATTATTTTATTGCATTATATTGTATATATTTTTTTGTTATTTATTTCAATAATTATTTATAAACATTTACTGAAAAAATATATAACTGATTTCTTGTTCACACATAAAAAAAAAACGCTGCCAAAATAACATATATATCTTTGTAGTGGGGCCAGTGAAAATATTGGAAGGGCAAAAAAAAAAAAATGTATTGCTCAACTTATTAATTGATGCATATGTTACTAAACATACTGTTGTAACAGTATTCAAGTATACAGACTAAACACTCATATTCACAATTAGTTTTCTGTATATCTAACTCAAATCCTAGAGAGAAGGTTCTACTGGAAAAAAAAATTATGAAAAACAAAAATTATTAAAAAATTATTATTTAAATTTTTTTTTTAATCTACAAAAAGGCTCTTCAGACAAAAGCATTAGCTGGATGTAATGTGATAAAACAGATGTCTACAGCTCCATATTGGTAACAATAACAGTTGTGAAAAAATGAACTGCCAGTACAGATCTTGTCTGACATCTACAGTAGGCAGTATTTAAGAAATCATACTTCAGATACATGTAAAATATTTCTCACCGTTTATAATAAATAACAAGTAACTGGTTACAAATGGAGTATCCAATACATCCTGTATTGGATGCTCCATTTGCAACCAGTTGTTTCTTCAAAAATTACAGACTTAAGAAAAAACCATGGGATGTGTTTAACCCACTGTATTACCATTCAATAAATTCGGGAAACATTCATGTTCAATATAAATGTAACAACTATCATGACTCATTGTTTTGTTTCTGAATAATTAATACAAATTAAAACTTCATTTTGTTAAACCCAAGGTGACTAAACAGAAATACCAGCACTGCAGGAGCACTTTTATACTGATGAAACACACAGACGTGATAGCAGAAAAGTTCTTCATATTAAAATGCTATCAGACAGGAATATGAGCACATTGCCACAGAGATCGGAGAGCAAAATGCATTCGCTCCACACGGCATCTGCTGAGCAACAGCGTCCTTTCAGCAGATTACACGAGGAAACTCATAGACCACCTGGGGCCCGGAGCATGCTGGGTCTCGCTCGTGCTAATATCATTAGTGTATGAGTCAGATCGCACCGGGTGCATGTTTCCATGGTAACTGGGCAGCACTACCCCCCATGTTCACCTTTACACAGCGAGTGAGAGTTTTCAGTGCTATAATGAGGAAACGAAAAGTCTTAAGATAATTAAACTGTGGCAGCTGTGTTGCGTCACTGTTTATATACAACAGTTTGAAAGCTACAACTATAATAATTAAAAAAATCTAACTTAAAAATATTACCTTCTTTCGATCGATAAGTAGTACTATAATGAGACAAGTATCCTTTTAATGCAAATATCAGCTAGTCACCAAGCATGAGTATATCTTGCAGTATGACAAGTACTCACTGTGGCATGGGAGATGGTGAGAATGCCGTTTTTCACTGAGCACTTCCTCCTCTGCCACACTTTGCGGATCCTGAGAAAAAAAATTATTACATCCTTCCTTAGCATCTCTAAGAATTGGAGGGAAAAGCAGGAATTTTTTTTACATTTTTTCAAAAGAATTCAAATTCAGTTTTGTCTCATCCAGTCTTCAGTATCACATGATCCTTCAGAAATTAATATGCTGATTCTCAAGACACATCTCATATTTGTATCAATGTTGAAAACATTATTAATATAACTGTTGAAAGCAGTGTGTTTTGTAACATTACCTGTCACCTTTATTCAATTTAGTGTGTCCTTGCTGAATTTAAATATTAATTTTGTACTGGACCGGACCGGAAAAAAAAAAACTTACTGAGCCCAATCTTTTGAATAGTAGTATGTTAGATAACATCCTTTCTAACAAATTAACATGCATTATTAACATTATTAACATTCAATTATGTAGTAATTTAAACATAACATTTGTGCCTCTATTTCTTTAAAAACAGCTTATTTAAGGAGAGTGCCAATGTTGCATCTAGGGAAAAGCATCTTGGTGCCTGATGTTTATACTGTATTTATTTGAATGGCTTGACACTCTAAAGCCTGAGAAAGCAGTGCTCAGAAGCAATGTGCTAATGTTGAATCAATTAATTAATTACAGTGTAGCCAATTCCATTAGGCACGATAAAGAGACAATTAAGTGGCACTACACAGAATATTTAAAAACAACAACAACAACATCAGACTACATTTCACGTCAAACTGAGCTCACCCATCACTTTTCTTAAACAGATAGCCCTTCTTCTCACTGCCAAACTCCTTATTGCCCTGTAGCTGGTGCATACTGTACCCGCTCTGCTTGCTCTGAGAATCCTGCACATCATCAAAAAAAACTGCCATAATCTAATAAATAAAAAGCATGACATGATTATAGTTTGAGTAAAACCTTTTTTCTTTCTTGAAGAAAAAAAAACAGTGTGATCAAAATCTGAAACTACATTAAAAGTCTGGGATTTTTATTTTTCATTAAAACTGAAAAGAAAGTTTTTGAATTTTGAACAAAGAAAAAAATTATGTAAAATGTTTATGTTTTACACAAAATGTAAATGTTATATGTAATTCTACATTATTAAATTAGAAAAATGCAAAACTAAAGGAAAATTAAATTATTTTTTTAGTAGCGCTTTCAGACTTTTGAACACACATTATATATAGAATAAAATCAAATGGGGGAAAAGCAGTCTGGCAACATTAGATGTTACTTTTATGAACTTACTCTCCTAGACTTCAGTTGGAAGGCAGTGAAAGGGAAAAAGGAGTCAGAAATCCAGATGTCAGATTGTTATTATTGCAGTGTGCATAGAATAAAAATAAGAGCGAACCTTACATTATACAATATTCACAGCCGCGTTCGAGGATAATACAACACAGAACATTGTTATTCAATCGAGACCAGAGACGTCCGGTTCAAATGGACATCAACTCCAAACAAAACACATAAAAGATCAAACGCTGGGCTCTACAAAAGAGCTCGTGTTGTCACTGCCTGACCCTCATGTCCATGTTTCCTCTCTCTCATGAGAACGAACGTGTACGCTTGCACACAAACACTGAAAACTTGCTTCACATGTCTCACAGAGGCGGCAAATGTCATGACAAACTGGACATGAAAAGCAAATTCACATCCGGACTCGTATCTTTAATGTCGAGTACAGCATGTAAATCCACTTTTGCATACAAAGACAATTCTACATGATGTTTATGAAAGGAATTGGCACTATTCTGATAAATTACTCTGTGATCAGTAAATCAAAGACAAAAAGGTCTCATCAAATTATTTTGGATTAAAGACAGAGGATATATCCTCCGGTGATGTACCTACCTCTTTCTGGTCCAGTTGTAAAGACGATTTAATGAGGTCTCTGAGAGCTGTGAGCTGTTTTTTCTCTTCGTCCTGGGTCTGTTTTATCTGACAAAACAAATGTAATGTGTTAAAATATAGGGCGAAATAAGCAATATAAAACAAACACCTCATTTTAAGATGTTTCATAACAGTAAACACTCTCTTGAGAAGGCATTGCTAGTGAACATTTATTACATGTTCGAAGGAACAGTTTGATTTGATCTATATTTTTTCTGTCTGAATATGAGACAATATTTTACTTTCATAGGCTCATATTAATAATGCTTGTCTCATGATATCATATTTAATATAATCATAATGTTCTCACAAGTAGAGCGGTAGTATAACTGAACTAACAACATATTAACAGAAAACAGCAAAAATAATTATAAAATGAAAGGTTAACTAACATTATAGAGATCAGCTGCTAATTTTTCTATATACTGCTTCAACTTGTCAGCGGTTTTCAAGCCATCCTGGAAAAAACTGAAAGAAAACACAAGAAGAGCAAATGAAAGGCTGTAAGGCATTTGTTCAACACTACATCAAATAATATTCAAAAGTTTGGGGTCAATAAGATTTTTTTTCTTATTGTTTTTGAAATAAGCTCATCAAGGCTACATTTATTTGATCAAAAATCAATACAGTGAAATATTACTACATGTTAAAATAACTGTTAGCTATATGAATACATTTAATTTTTTTTCTGCTTTTTTGTGAAAACCGGGATACATTTTTTTCAGGAATCTTTGATGAATAGAAAGTTCAAAAGAACAGCATTTATTTGAAATAGAAAACTTTTATAACATTATAAATGCCTTCGCTGTCACTTTTGATCTTTTGTCCTTGCTTTATAAAAGTATTAATTAATTTTTTTTTAAATATCACTAACCTTGAAACTTTGAACGGTAGTGTACATTTAATAACTGTGTACAATTTCAAACTCTTCAAAGGTAATATATCTCCACTTCACACACTTAATACGGATATCTTAACTAATCTAGGAGACAATTCTTAGGAATTACAGTAACAGACCATACATCTGTTAAGAGAAAACAGAATTCTGGGACACTCACTTGCACTGTGCATGATAATACTTGATAAGATTCTGGAGGAGATCCACTCCCTTCTTGGTCTTAATCTCGTTCACTTTGATCAGGTACTGTTGGGAACCATGGACAATAAAGCACATAGAGACACTGGTGTGTTAACAGGAAAACACATAAACACTGCACACTTCTAAACACACACATGCATGCTTTGAAGTGGTTAAAGTGGCTCAGCTATAGGAATTGTGTTTAAATGCCCCACCCAACCACATCTGGTATAAAACAGAAATATATAACAGAGGGTACCGCTTTAGCCTGCATCAGCTGTTATTATAATTTACACAACAGTTCTTTCTGGTCCTCGATTCTGATTGGCTCTGAGGAGTGCAATATTCTAGTGATATGAGAACTCCAACTGTTTTACCGTTTGTATCACTCTGCTTGCAGTATTTCTCACAGTGACTGTCATGGCGGACGTCCAAATCCACTATAATTTTATAAATAATACTGTGCTTGTGTCACGGAATGTAGTTTTAAGAATTTTTTAGGCGTGAATGTACTTGTTTATGCGGTTTGTTAAAGGTGGGGTAAGCGATTTTTCAAAAACGCTTTAGAAAAATGATTCGGGCCGAGTAGCAAAACAAACTTGTAGCCAATCAGCAGTAAGGGGCGTGTCTACTCATGATGTGGAGGAGAGAGCGTTCAGTGCACAGGACGGACATTAGCCGAGCCAAGCGACAGAAAGATAGAGATGGCGGATAAAAAACAAAAGAGGAAACCGTCTGCGGAACAAAAGAAGGCTTAAGGCAATAAGGCAAGAAGTAGGTGTCCGGTGTAGACACGGTGTAAAATTGGTTTTTCTTTGTTTCTCAGAACTAATCGTTGCCTGGGTTGCATACGTATGTGTGGGGCGGAGCTATCAAAATAGGGGCGAGACCCTTTTGGGGTATAGGGCGTGTTCGTTTTGGTGATTTCAAATGTCAACATTGGCTACCAGAAATCGCTTACCCCACCTTTAATAAAGATAACATCTATTTGAAAATTTGCTTCAAAGGTTTTGGAGATGTAAGCTCCAGGTGGTCAGCGGCCATTCAGCGCTCATTAGGGTTGGGTATCGAAAACCGGTTCCATTTTAGAATTGGTTCCAAATTTCCAAGAACCAGGTATTCGATAAGACACGTGCATTTCGATTCTGCTTAACGATTCCTGCGTTCGCATTTTAATGTGATTTAAAACGATTTAATTGCAGGAACGGAAAGAACTTGTGCCTAGTTTGCGTGCAGCACGCACAAAGCGCGAGCACAAAGAACAGCGGTCGCGGTGCGGGTTCCCGGTTTGTGTCCGCTCTCTAACCATTCCGTGCATTTCCACTGTTGAAAAGGTTGTTCCGGGCCAGAACTGACTTCTTTCATATTTATCGACCAGTATGCAGAAAACTACGTTAGTATATCATCATAAACACAGCCGTTTTTGTCTTAAGTGAACGTAAACAGATGAGAAAGAAAACGCACGTGTACTGTGTTTTTAGATCTGCGTGCGTTCTGTGTTAAAGAGACAGCAGCCTATAAACACTCTGCCTGTCATTAATGTTAATCAAAGAAAATCAGTCACTGATCTTGACTGAATATATTTAATAACTTTGATTGATTAATCTATATTTCATTTATGAAAAGAAAACTATGCAGTGTTTTTAAACTTTTAATTACAGTTTCTGTACCTGAAATTTGGTCCTTATATTAGATTTTTTATCTTATTGGAATCGAAACTAGGAATCGATCAAATTCAAACGATACCCAACCCTAGCGCTCATGAACCCGCTGAGAGCAGCCTCACCTCGGCCAGATCTTCTGGAATTTGCTGCTGGCTCTGATGTCTCTACAGTGGTTAAACATGAAATATAATTGGGTAAATCTAATGGACAGTCTTTAGTCTCATTAATATACTTCATACTTTTTTTTGCTTGTATTATAAGTTTATCTGTATATTGTTTTGATCATGAAATCCAATTGTATTAAAAGCTATTTATTTGATTGAGCCTTGGAACCATTTTTGTTTCATTTGATGATTAAATGTTTTGCACTTCATAATTCAGCATTAAATTGTTGTTATAATTTTTTGTTTCGATCTCAAAGATGACCAAATGCTCTACTGCAGACCTGATCTCCAGATAAATTCATCATGGATATATATATATATATATATATATATATGTGTATACAATATGTATAAAAACAGCAAAATTCCATGTAAAATTATGTTTAAACATAAAGCTGGTCTGATATCCTGGTATGTCTATACTCGAGCATATTCTGCACCTGAAAATACAAAGCCCACTGTTGCTTGACTCATGAATATTGATCAGGTTATGTGAATGGATGGTTCAGCAATGTTACCTAGCAACGTCAGAATGGCCTAATTAATATTCATGAGCTAAGACACTGCCAAGCCATGATGTCTCAAGCAGCCGCTTCAAAACTTGCTCCAGAGCTGCTGAGTGAAACGCGAATGCATCTGAAAATCTCCTGGCCTTTCACAACACCTCAAGTCAGAGAAGACATCACGGCAGAAGAGAACAAGAAACAACCTGAAGTTGCTGAACAATTAAAACTACCATCAAGCTAACTTATCTTGGTGAAACGAAGTAAAGAAACAGAAAGGTTCCATTTTCACAAGCCCACACACCTCACACATCTGCAGTTGAAAGATCCTCCGTTCCTTCTCCATCTCCTCTGCGATCTCTGCGCCGGTGATCTCTGTACGGATCATGCCGTGCTGCTTGGCATGTTCCCTCTTCTCCTTCTCAATCTTTGTGCTACAACAAAAAGGAAAGAAACAGAAGAAACAACTAGCTTAAATTTAGCTAGAGGTTACCGCAAATGGCTCTTTGACTATGATGATGATATATTGTTGTGTTTGAGCATAGCCATAAAACGGCTGTATATCAACACATTACATTAAACAACATTTTATATACATGACAAAAGAATATAAACACACAATAATGATACTTACAACTTGGTCTCATAGTCTTTCCAGGCCTTGTCGAAAGGCTTTTTAAGATCCTGTGTTGGGGAAATAAAATAAATAGTGCAGGAAGCAATTAGGTTTACTGTGCAGAGTTATAGACCATTTTTCACAGTTGTTAAACTGAACACATTATTATACAATATAAAGCACCAAAGAAATCAAGAGATTTGATCACTACTTTGAAACTCACTGCGCTGATGTACAGTAGTGACTGATATGGACTGTGGTAATGCAATTGCTTTATCAGATTTTCCCACTCTCAGGAACCTATTCTCTGGAGTTAATGACGTTATTCACTTTGCTACTGCCCAAATGTTCATCTGCTCAAATAATAATTGATCATGAAACATACGCGGATGTTTTGGAGTGTGTTACTTTACCTGAGGTGTATCAGCTTGCTGGCTTCTTAGAAAGGGCATGAGCATACATTTGTTTACAGCATGAATATATTCCTACTGCTGAAGCAGAATCCAGAAGCTCACAGCAGTTTTTGTTTCTGAATACATATAAGTCAGAGCATGAAAAGATGTGACAGGTCTCCCTCGGTGCTGTTCTACACTTTTATGTAGTTTTTCATTCCTATTTTTAAGAGTTCCCATCTATTATGCTGTTTTGCACATCAAATAAAGCTGGAAGCTTGAAGCTGAAGCTGGACTTATATATATAATATAAAGTCAATTTTAAAATGTAGGAACTGAATGCACACTAAATTTAGATAAAAAAATATTATATATATATATACACACACACACACATACTTTTTTTCCGGTCAATTTAAAATCTAACATTTAATCTTGACATTTAATAGTGCCTCACTGTATCCCATATTATAACATTTAGTGTTTAACAACACCATCATCTAACACTCACTTAAAAGGTCTATACATAAAAGTATATAAATAAATAAATAAAAATAATAATAATATTATAATTAATTAATTAAATTTAATTTCAGAAATTAATAAACCATATCTGTAGAAAATCTCAAAATTAACATCAACTTTTCTGTACTGTACATTATAATCTGCATTTAAAATGACAGATTTTAGTTTTAAGTGTATCCACATTATTTTGGATAAATTCTTTTTTCATGAAATAATATTATTTACTAATAGTAAAAAGAATACAGATCAAACATTTGCTTACACAAACATACATATACATATACATATACATATACATACACACGCACACACATATATATATATATATATATACACACATACATACATACACACACTCACACATACAGTATATACACACATATCATTCAGTATATCCACTATATTGAGCTCTGCAGTAATTCTGATGCAACTGAATATAAAAGCTGTCTTGTGTTTTGGTGTTTTGTCTTGATTTCTTAATAGAATTTAAGAGTCTCTGAGTGAGTCCTGGTTACACATACATGAGCACTGGTGTAGGTGCTTTTTAATGGTTTATAAGGCATCTGTTTCAGTGCAGGAAAAATTTTAGAGAGAGCTGATAATGTCCTCCAGGGACGGCACTTATGCCCTTCAACTGCCTCTGCCTCTGTCAATAAGGGCTTTAGAGAACGGTTTAGTTTCCGCTGAGTAAGAGGGTGAAAGAAAGAGAGAGACAAAGTATGAGCGTGATAAGAGAGTGAGAGAGAAAGAATGGGGGCTGGTAGGTATGTATCCTAGGTCTACTGAGCAAAAAAGTGAAGCCTCATCACTTCCACTCAGAAATTCAGCTGATGCTGCAGAGGCTCTTAGCCTGGGTCATGCTAATGTGAAAACAATCAGACAGCCTTTCCAAAACCGCTCAGTGTGAGACGGCCCTACACTCAGTGTAAGTAATTTTCACAATCACTACATGTTTGCCTTCAAGCCTGAGACATCAACAAGCGTGACAGGAGTGGTCAGTCTGACGCCTGAGCTCTTTACCCCAGTCAACCAGTAAACATTTCAAACTGACTGAGTCAAAGGGCCTTAAACACTCCCACACAGTTTACTAGCGCTAACAGTGGCCATTCCTTCAGTACTGTGTTTCATAGAGGACAGTGACGTGAAGAACTCTGTAATTTAACTCCAACCAGATTTACAGTGTGCGTTTTTTGGTCCAAAGGGATTCATTTAAGGCGGGTATGGAGCAGTAAATCAGGGTGTTCCTCAGCGGGGACCTTTCCAATTAGTTTAGTCCAGAGACTGCGATGTAAATCTTACCCCCTTCACTCCCTTTAGATCTCCTTTGAGCAGAGAGTCCAGGGTGAAGATGACATTGTGGCTGAGACTCTGGAGCTGAGGAGAAGAATCAGAGGAGAAATCATACAGCTTGTGATCAGAAAACTTTACAATAAATAAAATAAATAATAAAAATGTAAAAATAATAAAATAAAATAAAATATTAAGACTAAGACTAAGAAAATAAGATAAGAATAAAACAAAATAAAAATTACACTATCCCTTACCAGGTTCTTGAGGAGAGCGGCCAGTTCCTTGATAAGGCCAGAGAACTTGATGAAGGCTGTTCCCAGATCAGAGTTATCTCGGCTGATGAAGTTGCTGCCAAACTTGTCC
Source organism: Sinocyclocheilus rhinocerous (assembly GCF_001515625.1). Taxonomy (NCBI): domain Eukaryota; kingdom Metazoa; phylum Chordata; class Actinopteri; order Cypriniformes; family Cyprinidae; genus Sinocyclocheilus; species Sinocyclocheilus rhinocerous. The sequence continues at coordinate 667,516 of NW_015652169.1, forward strand.
AGTGCCTGCCCGTAATTCTCTTCATTCTGCACATGCTCTGTAGAGAATAATAACAAGCCATGCATATTATTATAGGATTGGAATATATTTTATTTTAAAAAATGACCCTATTGGGTGGAGTCATGTCATGTCAAAATGGTGTCCATTTCCAAAGTTAGGATAGTTGGTCACCCTCATAGTTGTCTCATAGTTGGACAACCCAATAGTCACCCAAAAATGAAAATTCTCATTAATTACTCACCCTCATGTCGTTCCCAACCCATAAGACCTTCATTTATCTTCGTAACACAAATTAATATATTCTTGAAAATGAATGAAATCCGAGAGCTTTCTGACCCTCCATAGACAGCAACAGAACTACCACGTTCCAATGCCCAGAAAGGTTGTACATCGTTAAAATAGCCCATACGTTGTGGTACTCTCATGAACATGTGTCGAAGACTGACATGGAAGAGAAGAAATTGTTGAATAAAGTTATTTTTGTTTTCTTTGCACGCAAAAAGTATTCTCGTAGCTTCATAAAATTACAGTTGAACCACTGATGTCACATGGACTATTTTAACAGTTTCCTTATTACCTTTCTGGGCCTTGAACGTGGTAGTTGTGTTGCTGTCTATGGGAGGGTCAGAGAGCTTTCGGATTTCATCAAAAATATCTTAATTTGTCTTCTGAAGATTAACGAAGTTCTTACGGGTTTGGAATGACATGAGGGTGAGTAATTAATTACAGAATTTTCATTTTTGGGTGAGCTAACCCTTTAATAGGTGTGTTTGACTTGAAGCGGCGCTGCGCAGATCAATCGGTGTATGACATCAAAGTACCGCAAGAGCGATTCAAAAGCTTATGGAGCCATTTGCTCTCTAATTGCTCTCATGGTACATTGATGTCATACAGCAATCGGTCTGCTCAGCACCGCTTCGAGTCGAACGCGCCTATTTAAATAGCATAACGTGAAGGAAGAAAAGAGAATTCCGCAATTCCCTGTACATTTGTCAACTAGGACAGCTTTCTGTGTAAATCTCAGCCCACAGGTTGTAAACTAAATCAATAATAGCCCTTCCAATACAAACATGCGGGCACAGACAGAGAGTGTGGTCAAGGTCATCAGCACCCACAGGAAAATAATGCAGGTGCCCATTAACAATTTGTCCATACCAAAAAAAAACATCCACACACGAAACAGTCTTTTGTTTGATAAAGAACATGAAAAGAAGTTCTAACATTACCATCTCTAGAGCCGTATAAGTTTAGGGTCTCCATATATTAGGAAACAGTATTGACACCACCAGCATCTGGGACTGATTCATCATCTTCCCATAGTTCCACACTGGGACCCCAGCCCATGACAGAGTGACATTATTAGGTCATTTGTCTTGTTGAGTGGAGCCAAGACATCTGGTACCCTGAAATAGGGGACTGTCACCTTCTTTAAATGATCAGCTGGGAAGGTTTACTGCAGCCTTTTTGGACTCAGAGGAACCTAAGGGAACCTCAGAGTTTTAAAGGTGCTAATTTAAATTAAAGGTGCAATAGGTGATTGTCTTCAGAAACATTTTTTGTTATGCTGGTTGAAAGTCACCTTTAATGTGTAAACTCTCCACAAACCAAAATAAATAAATAAATAAATAAAAATAAATAAATAAATAAATGAATAAAGAGTTGAGTTAATTTCTGACTGTTTATGTCCTTGTTACGATCGAAGTGTCTTACTCTTAGGAGCTTATAAATTTCTCCCAAATGCACAAACTTCCAAAACTTACTATTCTCTACATTTTTGAATAATAGAGAAGTCATCAAAACTATGAAATAACACAAAATGGAAGTTTTTCTGTTTTTATTTTCTGATCAGTGAAGCACTTTGCAACTTTGAGCTGCATTTTATGTATGAAAGGTGCTATACAAATAAAATTATTATTATTTTGATTTATATAGAACCTTTCATATATACATTAAATACAAAATAAACACTACTACTATTTATTATTAAGGGGGAAGTCGTGGCCTAATGGTTAGAGAGTCGGACTCGTAACCCAAAAGTTGCGGGTTCGAGTCTCGTACCGGCAGGGATTGTAGGTGGGGGGAGTGAATGTACAGCGCTCTCTCCCACCTTCAATACCACGACTGAGGTGCCCTTGAGCAAGGCACCAAACCCCCAACTGCTCCCCGGGCGCCGCAGCAAAAAATGGCTGCCCACTGCTCCGGGTGTGTGTTCACGGTGTGTGTGTGTGTGTGTGTGTGTGTGTGTTCACTGCTGTGTGTGTGCACTTTGGATGGGATAAATGCAGAGCACTAATTCTGAGTATGGGTCACCATATGTGGCCACATGTTTTTAGATTTTATTCATAAATCACATACATTATAAATATAAATGATAACATATATTGCTACTACTACTAATATTTATTATTAGCACCATTATCATAGCACCTTTCATTAATTACATACATACAGTTTTACATTATGTAGACATTTAATTATATACATTAAATACTAATACTTATATTAATAATAATATAAGCCACTAGATTAAATAATAATAAAATCATTGCAAACATAAATTTCGTTAACTGTCGAGACTTCTGAAGATAAGTAGATCGTGCATGTCACAGACAGATTAAAAGATCGCAGACAGATCTAAACAAGACTGTAAGCAAAGTGACATAAGCAGACCTCTGCAATTCAACAGAGAATAAAAGCCCCATGCCAAGTGTCAAGAGCTCAGGTATTAATCATCAGGAACCGATTAGAGTGCTTACTATACAGTCACATCTGATTAAGCAAGATCGTGACACAGAGGCCACCTGCAATGCACACAGCAGAGAGTCGATAACACAGCGGGAGCCGGTTTACATCCTCTGCCTGCCGCCCACAGTAACGCCCTGCACTTAATAGCATAACATGAGATGCTCCACACTTCAGGAAGACAAGTGAGCAGAATGATGGTGCATCATGAGCGGCGACATTCAGCTGGAGCTGGTGTGATTTCATTCATAAACCGAAAAGGTGACAATCTGCTGGCATTTGCTGAATCGTGATGGTGATGTCTCTGCATCGCTGAAGAGGTGTAGAGGACGAGTGCTCTCTAAGGGATACTGAGGTCAGAGAGAGGTCAGCCAATCAATCTGATCAAGCACTACAGCTACAAGAGGAAGTCTTACATATCACATCACTTAAAACCACCACATGGAGATCTGGTACTCAGAAACAGTGGACTGTCATCTTCTATAAATGACCAGCTGGGAAGGTTTCTGGACCCAGAAGAACAACCTGAGGGAATCTCAAAGCATTAAAAGTGCTCATTCAGGGTGATTCAGGGCAAACCATTAATGAACCAAAAAACGTAGTTTCTTTTTTCTGACCGTTTATGTCGTTGTAATCCGCTTTTAAATCTCTCCCAAATGCATGCACTTCCACTCAACAGATTGGACAGACATATATATTTTTTATTACTTGAAATAACACAAAAGCAAGTACTGTTGTGTAAAAAAAGTGCTCTTTCTAAAGTTTTTTTCAGTGATGTCAAATCGATTAATCACGATTAATCGCATCCAAAATAAAAGTTTATGTTTACATAATATATGTGTGTATTGTGTATATTTATATGTATATATAAATATACACACATACATGTATATTTAAGAAATATATGTAATATACATGTATGCGTGTGTATTTATATATACACATTTATTTAGAATTTTAATTTTGAAATATATTGTGAAGTACTTTCAGACTTTGAGCTGCATTTTTATTATGAAAGGTTTTTTAATAATACAATTATTATTAATAATACAATTTTAAAATTATTATTATTGTTATCAGTGGTAGTACAGTAGTAGTAGTATTGCTGCTATTAATAATAATAATCATTGTAATCATAATTTCTGGAATTTCTTATTCATTTCTTGACTGGAAGCCCTGAATAATTAGGCTGCTTTTGATCCCAATCAAATGCAGTTCCCTTTCGTGGAACTTCGAACTGCGTCCTCTAGGGGTCGCTATGGGGAACGCCTCGTCGTGACCCGTGTCTGAAGCCTACATTGAAAAAACACCAACTTGCTTGGCCGGCGACAGCCATGACGTCACTACCGTCGCGGCTAGTACAAAATAGGCGCCGGTAGCGCACATCATTCTCTTCTTCGTCTTCACTGACCGGTCTGTCTTAAGACTCCTTTGATTTTAATAAACTCATAACAAGTTAACTGATCAAACAGCACAAGAGCCAAAGACATCGGTCTGAATATGTATGGCTGTAGCAGTGCTTTTATCATCTTTTTAGCCTTTTTATACTTTTATAGTCTAGTCGTCCATTGTGACCTATCTCTAGGTCACACAGCAGCAGAACACATTCATCTGTCCTGTTTTTGAGTCCTAAATATACTTACATCCACACACTGTTTGGTACTCAATCTCCAGCCCTGATCCCAACTTTGCAAATGTCAATGTCTGACTCAATGACTGAGTGTAAATATTAGGCATTATGCGGCCTTTATCAAACCGATATTTGGCATCTGGACTGTGTGCTTGGCCAATAGGAGAGGAATGACATTGAAGAGTTACAAGCTGATAAAGGGCAGAGAAGAGACTGGATGAGCCAAAAACCACTCATTAAATGGTCTGGAGGATTTCTTGACCTTTCATGCTGATTTACCCTAGAGGGCATGTAAGCATTCGAGTTTCCCTAGAAGGAATGGGGGAAGAGACGGTAGCCAGGAGCCTGTGAAAAGCAAGCGCTATGACTTCTCACTTCAGGATTGTCGGTTAGAGTAGCACTTCACCAGGAATTTTTCAATTAAACAAGTTGAAAGTCACTTTGACCTTTTTTACAGCTATGCATCGTATCAAAAAGTAACTTTCTCTGGAAATTTTGATTTTAATATTTCCAGAAGTAGCCTACTGTTGAAGAGCTGGGTCAAAACTCACCTTGACCCGAGTTGTAGATTGCTTTGACGGATTTCTTGACCTTTTGTAAAGCTGTTCGGTCCTGGTCCAAAGCCTGGAGAGGCAGACAAAAAGAGAAGAGAAGAGGATGGTTATAAAACACAGCTAAAAAAGGTCTGTGATTCATTTATGATTCATGATCTTAGAATTCCAGAAGAACTGCATCACTGGCCACACCTCGAGGGGCAAAACCAAACATTGGGAATCTGGAGGCATTTCCAATGCTCATATGGGCCAACAGGTAGAGAAAATGTCAGAGATATTCCCTGGAAGACCAAAATTACGACTAGAAAAGTAGCTTATACCCTTGTGAACTGCAATATTTATAATCTGATTAAAAGCAAGTCAGCCAACTAATAAATAAAATCAACATTGGACAAGATCTCCTCAGAAAAGACAGCCTAGAGTGGCTAGACAACTTAACATACCAGTGACAGACCCTTGACACGCAGTTTCCTAGCAACCGTGGCAGCACGAGGACGGGGAGAAAACCCTTCGACCGTGCTTCATTGTCTTGAGGTGGATATCATTTCAAAAATCAAAACCGCTGTGAAACTGAGAGCGTAGCGAACAGAACATGCTCCTGAGGGTCTCAGCTTATGGAAATCTCTTCAAATATTTTGATGAATGACAGTAAACAACAGGGTGTCAACGAATCCTGTTTCCTCCGAGCAGCCCAACTGACCTTCTATCTACTTGTTTCTATCTTTAAAAGAAAGAAACCATGTATGAATTGCTGGGAAACATGTAAACTCTTTGCGTTACTCTTATACACGCTTTGAACTTGTGTCCTGGCTGATGTCCTCCTCCCTCCTTGATTCTATCAGATGTGTCTCTCTGGATGAAAGGGAAATTATGCAAGTGTACAGAATATAGGCAAGCTGACTCAGGGAGAAAAAAAAAACAACAAAAAAAAAGTATTTTGCGATTTGAATTTGTAATGCATCATAATGTATTCATGTGCTCTGTTTCAGCTGGTGGCTAACAGATGTGTGTCCTAACAGCCACAGCTACCATCACAAACACACTCCTCCCAAACACACACACACACACCCAAACGTACCCAAAAATAATCTGTGGTGTCTTTAAAGAAGCCCTTCAATGGTGATTAATGAGAAAGACAGAGCTTAAGGCCACAATTTGAAAGCAAATCCCTCAACATTCACGACATAAAAAGTACAGGGGACATTTTAAAGGCCTTGGTGAATATTGATACATATGAACTACTAAATGAATGTATTTACATGCTTTATCATGAATTGTGAAGTTATTAGAATAATCAGACATACATGTACGCTACTCTTACTTGGAATCAGTAAGATTTGAAAAAAATGACTATTTTTACTATTTTGCAAGGAAAAATTCAATTGATAAATTTTAGAATTTTCTATTTCAAATAAATGTTTCAAGTTTTGTTTTTTATTTTCCTAAATAAACTTTCCATTCATCAAAAAATCCTGAAAAAAGTATCAAGGTTTCCACAAAATATATTTTTCAACATTGATAATAATAGGCCATGTTTTCTTGAGCAGCAAATCAGCATATTAAAATGATTTCTGAAGGATCATGTGACAATAAATACTGAGTAATGGCTGCTGTAGCTTTACCGCCACAATAATAAATTACATTTTAAAATACATTACAAAAGAAAATCGGACATTTTAATTAAAAAAAAGTTCATTTAAATTATAATAACATTTCACAATATTATTATTACTCTATTTTTGTTTAAATATATGTAGCCTTGGTGAGCATAAGAAAGTTTTTTAAAAATTTTATTTAAGACTCATACAGATTAGGCGCCAATAGCCTTGTGGGCATTACATACAGCACTGTTGCGCTACGGGCGTCCCGAGTTCGAACCCCCAAATGAATATAGAAATTATGATTCGAAAGAATCATAATTTCTATAATTTGCTCTACCGTTGAGATGTGATGTTAGCTAAATCTAATCAGACGGAAATCCATCCATTTTAAAATGTGAAAGACAAAAACAGCAGTTTTTAAGTTGCCAGGAAAACCCTGACAGGAAACATGTCATTTCTAATCCAGTCTGTAGACTGATGTCCTGCTATATGTTTAGAGATGAGTTGTGTTTCTATAAACCACTCATTGTGTTCATGTACCTCCTCCTACAGTGAACAAGGCATGCTGAGGCAGAGGAATAATGAGCATTTGCACAGCTGTGGCACACTGATCAAGAACCTGTGGTGATGAAAGTAGTAGTTCTGAGCCACTCATGTGTTAAATGATTTCCCTCTGTGGCCATTCTCTCATTTTCTTGCAGCTATGTTTGGACATCGGTACACCAAAATTGGACTGCCCACTGTGGTCGGGGGAGAGACAGACTCGTCAGGTCGAGATTCTTCAGAGCTTTTTTTATCCCCGGTCATTTCCCTTGTTATTTCATTGTTATGAGCTACAACATCCTGTAGCTATATAGCAGGATTTAAAGGAACATTGGGAAACATAAAAGTTGTAATTGGAAACGAGCACTTACAAATGGTTACATCCATCGTTTGTAAAAGTGAACAGAAAATAATTTTTAGTAATGCACTTAGCAGGCAGCACCACAAACAAACATTTAAAAGGCAACTATCAGTCTTAATTAAGTATAACAAAACATTACATGTTTTAGCATGAAACTAGAATATGTATAATGCTGCTAAAATTCATATCTCAGTATTTTTTGGCCGATTTGCGGTATACAGTATATCTCTGTATTTTCGTTTTTGTATTTGTATTTTAAAAATCTGTATTTAATATATATATATTTCACTTAACGCCCAATGTTGTCCAACAAAACAATACATATTAAAGGCTATGAAAACAAATAAAATGAATGTAACCTTGTAAGCCTTTATATTATGTGCAAAAAAGGTTTAAAATCACATTTCATTCTAACATTGTAACATTGCAATCTTGAAAAATTGAAATATTTCCATGGCTTTCTAACATTTACAGATGGCGAATATACCTGTGAAATGTAAGTTATGCATTCAGGAAGACAGCACATCTCAAACACATTAAACAGCGCGAGTAGCCTAGTGTCTGTCAGCTGCACAAGCAGCCTTTCTGTCAGAGCATATGACGGCCGGGCCGAGCCGAGCCGCTTAAACTAATATGCTAAACGAAACTATAAACTATGTCTTACCAGTTTTTAAAGGCCTTAATATGAAGCTTGTCACATGTTTAGAACAAACTGGATTATGCACTTTCTCCGCAGCAGCTTAGTCTGTGTCCTCCGCTATATTTCCAGATGCGCTCGCGTCAAACTACTGTATATCGATATAAACGGTATTGCCTCATATCGAATCGCTTATAAAGAAAATATCGATATATCGTACAAACTCGATATACCGCCCAGCCCTAAAAAGTTTGATGTTGATATTTTTTTTTTTTTCGTTTTTGAAAGAAGTCTCTTTTGCTCACCAAGGCTGCATTTGTACAATCAAAAATACAGCAAAAACTGTAATATTGTGAAATATTACTACAATTGAAAATATCTATTTTCTATTTTTTTTTTTTTAAATGTCATTTATTTCTGTTATGGCAAAGCTGAATTTTAGCAGTCATTTCTCCAGTCTTCAGTGTCACATGATCCTTCAGAAATCATTCTTATTAGTAAACATTTCTTATTAGTATCAATGTTGAAAACAGTTGTGCTGTTCAAAAATTTTGTGGAAACCGGGATACATTTTTTTTAGGATTACATATGAATAGAACAGAAAGAAGTAACTAATTTCAGCCACAGTTTCAGCGTCTATTTGTAGTGTAGGGGGCAGGACGTTTCGGATTCTAGAGAGCATTTGATTGAAATGCTTATATCTTGAAAATATTTTGTTTTGGTGCACTCGAGTCTCAGCCTCAGACATCACGCACACAGACCATTGGCTGAACGTCTGATGCATACAGCACACAAAATTGGAAACACTTCAGGAGTTTCAAAGTCGTCATCGGATTGGTTGAATTATACAGGATTTCCAGGAGACGTGTGTGTCGCGTTCTTTAACGTTCCACCTGGAAACAAAAAAGCTGTGATGCCAAACCCCTCATGGAAGAAGAAAGCCGTCGTGTTTACAACTGTGACGATGAGCACCTATCAGGATCAACTAAATGCTGGCTTTTCAAACGTATGTGAAATATTTACATGTTACGGCAAAGAATCTATAAAATATGTCCAAAAATTTTACACACCGGTCTGTTATTGTGGGGACATTTCCATGCCCCTTAACATGACACAGCACAAAACGAAACGTGATTGGTTGCTTTACCTACCCATATGGCCTCCATTCAAAGCGGCCAAGATTCCCAGACCTTCTGCCGTCAGTCTGAAGGTCTGGCTACGCAAGACTAGGAGCACACTATCTTACAGATAACCTTAAGGCTAACATATTCATACTAAAAGCCAAAAAACTTCCATTTTGTTTGGGACTTTAAAAAGAACAGAACAGCAATTATTTGATAAAAATAAGATTGTAACATAAATGTCTTTACTGTGATTTTTGATCAATTTAATGCATCCTTGCTGAATCAAAGAATGAATTTCTTTCAAAAACAATTGCACTGACCCCAAACATTTGAACGGTAGTATATACTAATAATCAATATATCGACAAATCACACAATATATGTACATGACCTCAATAATTTTTGGTGACGCAATATATCGCCCATTATATTTACTTAAAAATTTATGTCACCATGTTTTGTACATTCCACTTGCGCGTTGCGCCTGTCTTTTGCAGCTTCTCAAACATAACGTGATGTAGTCATGAGGTGCTAGTTCAAATTTTTTAAAATGCTTCTACAAAAAAAAGTTTAATTTTTCTTCTTGTTACTTTGCACTTTTTGTTAGAAAATGTTTATTTACTATTTATTCAGGTTTTTTAAGGTATCTAATATTTTGATACTTAATTTCCATGATCTAAATATTCTTAAAAATTAAACGTTTGTTGTCATTTGGAAGTGTGTAGGCCTTCTTGCATTATTATGCTGTTACATTATGATTATATATTCAGTGGCATAAAATGGTCTTTAAAATGACAATAATATCGCTTATCGCAATTATTTCTGGGGCAATATATCGCAACAACAAAAAGTTGTTATATTGACAGGCCTAGTATATACTAATTCAGTTACCCTGTAAGCGTGAAATATCAGTCTTCAGATGTATGACCAAGAGGGTAATATCATTACACAACTAATTACAACAATCTAACCACATCCTCAAATGGTCTTGTAGGCTATTAGGCGTGACCACAGTGAACAGAACAGTGATTGTGAGCACTGCAGAGACGATAAAGCTCAGCAGGTGACATCTCCATTATGATCTGGAGAATCTCTCAACCTTATGAGTTTGAACCAACTTAAGTAACATTTAGCTGTTTTATACATTTGACATTACACTTTAAATAATATAATTTACAAGTACTGATTGATATAATGTAGCCAAACATTACATCAAACACTTACATCAAATTGAAAAGAGCTGACGAGTTATTCTTTAAAAAAATGTACCTTGTTCCATTGAGGAAGGAAACTCATACAGAACGACACGAAGGTGAGAACAGTGAGAGCAGTGCCAGAAATGTCATTTTTGAGTGAACTATTTCCTTTATACTCAGTCAGCTACTTGAATTTTGTGCATTTTTCAGTCCAACACCATCTGGATGCTGAAGAGAGACCAAAAATGAAATGCAGCACTACAGTTATTATACAGACAGAGAAAGTTAAGTGCCCTATTGAGAACAAACGCAACATTACACTCACTGGCACCATAACAATATGACATTCACAATAAAGGGCTACTTTGTCCATCTATGACTAAGCAGTTTGCCTCTTTATGATGGGATAGACTGCAGTAATGTGCTAATACTCATCTACAATACTCACAACAAACCTTGACCCCCTGTGTTGACCCACTCAACCGATGGGCATCGCTGAGCCCTTGGCTCTCTTCCTGGAGCACTCAGTAATCCTAGCCTAAATTGAAAACACCTTTCATGACAATATCTAAAAACCGGTCAAATAATGTTTTTTGCCAGGGCAAAAAAAGAAGCAAATGATAAACTAAAGAAACGACCCAACCTCACACACCATTCATCCGAATAAATCTCAAAGCTGTAGGTCCCTCAGAAACAATATACTGGTGGAAAAACAGTGCTAAAATACACTTTTACTGCCGCTCAAAGCAGCCACAATCCATTAGATTCACACTACGAACAACCAGATCGATATTGGACTTTATCAAGACCAACACAGGCCTGCCAAGCAAGAAAAGACTCTCTATACGGCCGTCCAAAAAGGTCTTTTACTAGAAAACTTTTCCAGGACTTGAATATACTGCCATTTAGGTCAGGAGAGACCTGCACCAGCTATCAGCCCCAAGAAACATGAACTCCTTAAGGAATTAGGAATTACTTCTCGCTGCCAAGCCAAAGCCAGCAGACTTGACTGGGGCTGTGGCGAGGCAAGGGAAAGAGCTCAGGCCAAAGTTTCATGGGGTTTATGAGTCAGAACTGCAGGCCAAGGGTGATCCAACTTTATTCTGTCTGTTTTTATTACAATAACTGTGGAAGAAAAAGATACAAATGACTGAGAGAAACGCAATGGAAACAGTACATGAAGTCAACACCCCGACTGCCGAGCCACTGAACACCCACAGGCCTGGCAAGCACCACTCCTGCGCTGGCACTGATTGAATCTGTGGCCCTAGATATGAGAAGAACAGGTCATTGTGTAAATTATGGTCTGTTTGGTTCGTATCCACGGCAACGGGCCCTCCGATACTCACACAGAATGCTAGGTATGCCTTTGGTTCTGAGGATTCCATGTTCTGTCCAAATCTGATTAATAAAACACAGACACACACACGTAAACACACTGAAACAAAGACCATACAGAGAGAGCCAGGTGGAAACTCTCGTGGGACTCTAAAAGAAACACTGTGGTCAATGCTTTTAAAAATGCAGGCAGAAAACTCTGAAATCTGTCCGATGTCAGTGCTTGTAATATTTGTAAATTAGCAGTATCACTCAATACTAGACATATATAAATTGATATATATTTTTATATTTAAATTATGTGAATTTAGTAAAATTGGAAGTAAATTACCAGCTTTTTGGTATCGGCCAGAATTTTTTCCGGTGAATGGCAGAGTAGCACATTAACTTGAGCTCATCATAGCTGAGAGCATTGCTGAAATTAACTCTGGACCACTGAATTATTGAAAAATTAGTTCACACGGATATTGTTTTTGTCAATTCAATGGTATGTAATTAAATATTTATTATTATTATTATTATTATTATTAAGGTTTCATGAAAAACAAAGTTATTTTTTTGTAAATATCATAGAACATGAAATATACAAACACTAGCTGTCAAAAGTTTGGAGTCAGTAAGATTTTTGTTTTTGTCAAGGCTGCAATAATTTGATTTTACAAAATGCTGTAATATTGAGAAATATTAATACAATTTAAAAGAACAGTCTTCTATTTAAAATATTGTAAAATATAATTTATTCCTGTGATGGCAAAGGTGATTTATCATAGTCACTACTTCAGTGTCACATGATCCTTCAGAAACCATTCTTATACTGTATGCTGATTTGGTGCCCAAAGAGTATTTTTTATTATCAATGCTGAAAACAGCTGTGCTGCTTAATGTTCTTGAAGAAACTTTAATACAATTTCTCAGGTTTATTTGACGAATAGTACGTTCAAAAGAACATTTATTAGAAATATAATTGTTTTGTAACAATGTAAAAAGTCTGTACTGTCACTTTATCTATTTAATGCATTCTTGCTGAATATTATAAATGTGTTCATTTCTTTCAAATGACACCAGCGTTTTTATGCTAGTGCACCTTTAATGAATGGACTGAATGAATGACTTTTCAGAAATGCAGGGAATGCCTTTTTCCTGTCATCGGCTTGTTTGACCGTCATCCGGCCAACTGTAAACTGTCGTCTTTAGATCAGGGCGGAGAAAAGATGTAATAAATTCCAAAGGAAAGTTTTTCCAGAAAACTTCTCCACCCATCAAACTAAACTGCTACTCGAAGGACCAACTATGTGCAGTCTTTTCCAAAAGGCTGGAATTGCCAAAACTAAACAGTATTACCCAAACAATGCATTTGTGTTCACTTATAAGGTCAAATGACGATGTCAAGGATGAATGAATCAATCAAGGTCTTCCTACACAAATACCTAAACCCAAAACTAAAATGGTCTTCTACTAAATCTGTTCCTAAAAGTATATTTTTAGCATTAGTGGTGCCAGTCAGAGCAGGGTGGCTTTTGTTGACAGAGGGGTTGGTCAGCCCTGAAGGCCAGTGAAGAAGACAATTCGTCCATACCTGAGAGTGCGTCTGGTGACCTCAACGCAAGGACACGAGACGCAGCACGCTGTCTCTCCCTCAGCTGCTGCATGCGCTTGTATAACCATCCAGCTGAGCTTGGCCTGGACAGTTCTCAAATGACAGACACACAGCACAATCACACAGCAGCAGAGTCAGAGGCAACAGCAGCAGCACTATTATTCTGCTGACTAACACTAAGCAGCCACTGTTCAGTAATCACAGACTGCTACAGAGAGTGCTACTTCTGACTGATAATGACATAACCGTCAGTCAAACGCTCATGTCTAAGTGATCAAGTTAAGCGTAGTGTAAGATGTTGACATTTCATTTAAATTCTGAATCAGTGCATGTAAATGCGCTTTGACTTCTTTATGTGTTTTGCAAGCTGCAGCGACACTAAAGGCCCTTTCACACCAAGGATAACTATAACGATAACTATAATAAAGTTAATTTAATAATTAATTACTAACAATGGTTTTTTCGCATTGACGTAAAAGTCACATGATCATTCTTTAAAGGCAGGGTATGTGATTTTTCAAAAACGCTTTAGAAAACTGATTCGGGCCGAATAGCAAAACAAACTTTTTTTCCGTCCTTCGGATGAGACGTTAAACCGAGGTCCTGACTCTCAGTGGTCATTAAAAATCCCATGGCACTTCTCGTAAAGAACATTGGCTACCAGAAATCACTTACTCTGCCTTTAATGTACTATAACCTCTAAGAAACACCTAATGCTTGGCCGCTCATAAGTATAAAGGGCTTTCCTTTCCATCAATGCTTGGACAACCCGTTATTTACACTGCACACATCTGTGGTGCATTACGGCTCCGACACGGGCACTCTAGTCACTGCTTGTGTTTATACGAGCCGCGCCACGGCACATCTCAGAAGCGACTCTCCGTGCTCTTTCTCTAAAGATACACAATAATAGCCACAATAATAATTGATTTCCTTCATATAACTTGCTGTGTTATAAAAAGGAAGCTGTACTTTATCACCGCTCAAGTTGGTGCTGATGCTGTAGTCTTGCTTTCAATCGATTTGTATAAGGTAATTATTATAGCAATTCTCTTTAATTTCAAGGCTGAATTGTAATTAAATTAAAATAACACCAGGAGGATAATTCAATTGTTTTGAACTTCAATTTGGATAAAAGCATCTGCTAAATGAATAATTGTAAATGTATATTAAAAGAAGTAGATTTAACAGCTCAGTCTTCTCCTGCTACATGAAAACATAATGCTGTGAAAAATTAAAATCTGTTCAGCACCGAAACATCAAACCGTACAATCCCATAGATCTCATGCACCAGGAATTTCAAGGCAACCAAATGTGGTGCAGATCCTCTGATTTCCCATCTGGCCACAAATCAATGGTTGCAGATCAGGTCTGCCATAAAATAGGTCACTAGAGCGATTTATCATTGTTCCCATGAATACTATGCAGGCACTATAATGCATGAATGAATACACAGTAAATAAATACGTGTGAACTAAAAAAAGCAAACAAATGCCAAACCTGCAGATGCCAACAATAACAAAAAACCTTAAAAATGATTTGTAAAAATAGTAAATAGCTTTAAAATCAGAATCACATTTGTATAGTGAACTGTTAGCATGTGGTCTTGCCAAATATACTCATTGTTTCCAGAGCCATCAATAAAAAGCAATGATGAGATTCCTCAATACTGTCGTAATCTCTGCTTGGAGTTAAAACTACACAAAATGGTACCCAAAATTACAAAAGAATAGAAAATAAGCAAATAAAAAAATAAAAAGTCAAGAATTATTAAAGAGAAAACTATTGTACTCCATAATACAGTGCAGTAACTTGTGACTCCTTGTTTTATTTGCTTGTAGCGCACAAAGCGAACAATAGAGCATATTATGAGCTGATGGTGAGAAGGGTGGACATCTTTTATTCATATTTATTTGGTTCTAGAGACAGGAATGACTAAGCAGTGGGTGTACATGAGCGTCAGTGTGTTGTTAAGGAGGTATTCCACTGACCCATTTAACCCAGAGTAGGGATGTGCGGTATACCGGTACTGGAAAAATACCGGTATATATTATATTTCAAACGGTACGATATCATCATTTTGCTCAATTCGGTATTTCATTCGCTGCTGTTCCAAAGTTCACCACTATGTGGCAGTGTTACCCAAACTGACGCGAAACTATCGTACCGAAGTCAAAATTGTGGTATCGAGCCATCCCTAACCCAGAGTCAAACTACTGAAGAGGAGTTTGACTAAAAACATTCAACTGATCATTCTGTTCTTATCCTAAACACATAAGACCATCAAATATCCAAGTTTCTGGCCTGTTTTGTCTACGGTTCCCTTTAATACTTTAAGCTCCACCTCAGGCATCAAATGAGTGAATTCGGTCTATAGTTGGATGGGTTTTGCTGCAGTGCAGAATATTACTGCACATCTCTCTGCAAGGGATTTATTCTATGCCCATGTAAATGAAGCACTAACTGCAGTATCAGTCACAGGGGACTTCTCCCTTAAGCACTCAGGGACATTTTTACTTTTTTTTGCCAAAAGGATTATCAGTGCGGGCATTACTCCATGCTGGGCTAAAACAGACAATCTCTTCACTAGATTGTTCTGTGTAAAATAAAACAAGCAATAAACAAGAAGCAAGTTTCCATGCAAGCTCCCACGACAAAGCTGTGACTGATCATTTCTGAAATCACCAAAAAATGGAAATTAGAGTAAAATGGAAATTGAGTAGAAAAAATACTATACGAGTATGCACACCAGCAGCTTGTCGATTAGGCAGTCTATACATCTACCTTGCCATCTGGTCCTCATGATGAGAATGTACGAGCACAGTGCCATGGAAACCATTATCAAGATGGAGAGGCTTTGTATGGAATGCAGTATTAGGGCAAAGGTGTTGTGGACAAAATGGAGTAAAGGATGGTGAAAATGTAGAAGATTACACATTTAATGAGTGGAGATACAATACAGTCGTATTAATGGTTGAAGGGTTGAGGTGTTTTATTTGATATCCTACTAATGTTTGAGCACTCATGTAGTTCAAACAATAGGACATGGTGCTAGCAACGCTTAGGCCATGGGTTTGATTCCAAGGAAATCCATGATCTGATAAAATGTATACCTCAAATGCAATGTAAGTCACTTTGGATAATGATGAATATGAATTAGGGCTGCACGATAAATCGCATGCGATATTTAACGCGCATCTTGTCAGAAAGCCGGTTCTGTAATCAGCGGTAAATCTCCATAACGTGCGGGCTTTCACATTGAGCAGCATTAACTACACAGAGCCGTTGTTCACTGACCAGCTGCGCAAAACCACGTTCATATTCGCGCGATTTTTTGCGCAGCTTGTCATATATTAAATTAAATTATTTAAATAACTGAAAAGATACTTTAAAAATGAAACTAAAACTGCCAGCAGGAATTTTTTTTGACAGGATTGTTCTATGGCCCGCTATCAAAAAGTGCATATTTGCATAGATGAGCTAGTTATGATGAATCAACAAAGGCTTATCTCATGAATATGAATTAGGTTGTGCACAAATTTTTGCAAAAGTTTTGATGAATTTTAGGGCTGCACGATAAATCGCATGCGATGTTTAACGCGCATCTTATCAGTAAAGCCGGTTCTGTAATCAGCGGTAAATCTCCATCACGTGCGGGCTTTCACATTGAGCAGCATTAACTACACAGAGCCGTTGTTCACTGACGAGCTGCGCAAAAAATCGCGCGAATATGAACGTGGTTTTGCGCAGCTGGTCAGTGAACAACGGCTCTGTGTAGTTAATGCTGCTCAATGTGAAAGCCCGCACGTGATGGAGATTTACCGCTGATTACAGAACCGGCTTTTCTGACAAGATGCGCGTTCAGTATCGCATGCGATTTATCGTGCAGCCCTAATATGAATGATAGTACAGTGAGAAAAGCTGAATTTCACATATTTACATGTATTGCTCTCAAGGCTACTAGGCATATGCAAATTAATACAGTATGTGCTTCTGTAATAAAACACCACAGACATTTGAATAAGCTAACAATAAACTGTTGAATGTCTGATGAAAGAACATATAAAATACGTTTGAAATTATTTGCCGAAACCGTGAGTTGCCTAGAGAAGCAAGATTTAAGGTATCACATGCGTGTTCTTTGTGGATAAGGAAATCCCAGAATTCACTGTAATGAGTTCAGTCAATAAAATTAACAGAAGACAGCAGATGAGGCAAGAGAAAAATGAGAAAACTTTATTTTAAGACACCTTATTTTAAGGTGTCTGTTACAGAGTATTTATACAGTTAGTAGAGTAATATTACTTAACAACATGTACTTACTATATGGTTTGGTTTAAGGTTAGTTTCTTGTAATTATGTATAATTTACTGTTATTACTATAGTAAGTACATGTAACACAGTCACTAAAATAAAGTGTTATTTGTATAAAGTGTTAAAACATGAGACACAAGTCTAGAGCCAAGTTTTTTAAAAGTTCAAAGAACTTCTTAGATTTTAGAATGGAGGAAGGTGCATCAAGTTTACATAGAAAACGACTGGAAAAGCAGTGCTGTGGAATGCAAAAACACATTCTGTGTGAATGTCCCCTTAGAAGGCAGCTGTCTTTGGCAGGAAGCAACGAGGTAGGTTTTGCAACAGAAGTAAAGATGACTCACTAAAACAAAAGCACTTCACTTTGTGCAGGTGAAAGTGCTGACTCCAGTAAAACTGCCAACACAGGTGAAACTATACGCCTCAATGCCAATAGCTTAGTTTTTTACATGCACCGGATAATTGATTTATAATCTGACTGATGGTTCAATCAGACTAAAAAATCTTCATGTAAACACCTCAATCGATTTCGATTGGATTGAAAGGGGTGGTGTAGACCTTAAATAATTTGATCAACAAGACAAAATTAAGCATGTCAACACTTGAATCCGGGTATTTTCTCAATCGGATTTAAAAATACCATGCATGTGCAGTGCCGCAATGTTTATGTAAGCTTTACATATATAGACCTTTTTCACATTCCCGGGTTTCTTAGCAGTGAAAGTCATCATAATTGGGTACATTTCGAGAGCAGTGAGAGTAGGGCTGGACGATAAAACGGTATCGATATTTATCGACGGTACACACTCTTCGATAACGATAGAAACATTTTTCGATATAGCACACGATATAGGCACGTGCTATGAGTGACGCAGACCGCACACACAAACACGAACACATGCTGAATTGAGTGCTGTGCCTTCCTGTGATGAGGAGATAGTGAATAAAAAAAAAGAATATTAGTCGAATTTAAAATAAACATTTGCATTTGAATGCAAAAATAGTACAATCAAATGTTAGGTGTGCGTCTGGGAGCGTCATTAGTGGAGCGCGAGATG